>NC_068355.1:199192031-199492031 GCF_020536995.1 Dreissena polymorpha
ATAAAGGTACATTCTGAAATGAAAGTTTAAGCAAATTCTGCAAACCAGCTAACGACAAAAAAAATTCGGACTATAATATTATTTAGCCAGAAGACAGACCAGGGGCCATAAATCTGTCAAAACTTGTTGCAGCCAATATTCCTTCGTTTATAATCATCAAACATGAAGTTTATTAATCTGTATAAGTTTGAGCAAGATCCACGCATTAGTAAAAGATAGGTTGAAAACACAAGCTTCAGGACAGACAAACCAATGCAGAACCAGTGCAATGCTTAATACTTCCCTTTCCATGTTCCATTTGGAGGACAAATCAATACCAGTAAATTATAGTAAATTATAGTTTTACATACCTTAACTTTCTTCACTCGGACACTCTCTTCGTCCAATATCATCTTAGATTGTTTAAGAAAAATGGATTCAGTCCTTGTCATATCATTGTCTGCAAACATATCAATAAAATTAAAAAACCACAATTACTAAGTATTATAAGCTGTCAGACATACCTTTGCCAAAATAATACCTTTTCAAGTACATGATTTTTTGGTACAAGAATCAACACTTATAGAGGTCAACATACTGTGCAATATAATATCAGTCGGATACTTAGTTTCGTAAATTAGTTGTGGGTCCTCTCAACCCTGAAATCAAATGTCCGTCGAATATTTAAGTGTGAAGTCTTATATCAGACATTATAAAATATCCAAGAATATAAGAGGAAAACAAAATATCAGATTGTGTGAATCCTCGAGAAATCATGTCAACAAAAATTAATAAATCTACACTACCTCTTGCTGAAAGACTCCTTGGCTGGACTACACCTCTGGGCAAACCTTGACATCGAACCCTCTTCGGCGACGGATGAGTTGGCTGATAGCTCTTGCTTTTCCTTTTGTTACTTTCAATGGATATCACCACAACGTCATCAGAAGATTGAACAGATTCTGCTGCTAGATTTGAATTGATCTGGGATGACATTGCAAATTCTGCCATGGTAGAACTTACAGACAAAGGCTTTCCATTGCTCTGACTTTCAGTAATGTCTTGTGAGAAATTTGACTTTGAATGGAGATAACAGGTTTCATCATCGATTACACGTCTTTCTATTGTATGAAAATGATTCTCGGAGGGCAGGGCATACCAGCTTTGCAATAAAAGTCGGTCATCAGCTTCCTTTGCAACACCTGATGTACTCAGTTGGAAGGATGGAATTGTTTCGGCATTTGAAGTGCAAGCGCTCGCATATGTACGCAGAGATGAATTGCTTGCTATAGGCAGATGCTGATCAGCAGAATTCACGGTCATCATATTCTGAAGTAAAGAAATACTTCCTGAACGACTGGAAGGTGCAGTCTTAACACGCAGTATGTTGCGTGTTTTAACATGATAAGTCAGTGATCTTTTCTTTGTCCCACAATAATTGTGATCATCTTCTTTTCCACAATAATTGTGATCATCTGCTATTCTATTTCGATTGTCTGTATCTGTATTTATATCATGTTTAGCTATTCCACACACAGGTTTGAAGCCATTTGTTGTAATATAACTCTGGTCTGTATAAGGATTTAGAGATTGTTTTGTCTCCCCACATACAGTATGGAGCTCATCTTGTGCAGTGTTTGCATTCAAATTGATAGTAGTATTTGTGTTGACACATAGAAAATTGATGCAATCGTGTCTGGACACATGGTGTTTGGTGTGATCTTGATCCAACTGTAAACATCCTGTTTGTTCATGTATTATATGGATGCCATCTTGTTTGTTGCAAGCTGGATATATCTCGTCCCCTTGTCCTAATTTGGCACACGCAGAATTAAACCCAGCAGCCGTATTATACAATTCATCAGTCTCGACTTTGACACAAATAGAGAGATCTAGTGTTTGGTCTGATTTTAAAGTCTCCACACTTACACTAGCCGATAAAGTGTTATAGCTAGTTTGGGTTGTGGAATAAAATCCATTTTTTATCGCACTCACACTTCCTGTGCCAATTTCCATGGTTTTGCGTTTTGCCTCTCCTTTCCTTCTTTTGGACTTTATGGAGGTCGCCAGTTGAGGACTTTTCTATGTACATGTCATTCTGGAAATAATTTACAGACAAACATGTTCATTTATAGGCAGATTCATGCAACAGATGCTCACACTGTATTTTGTTACATTCATTTTTGTAAATTATTTGTATGAAGAACTATATTTCATACTTGAACATCTATCATTTCTATTTTTAAATTTCAGACTAAACTAGACCTTCCTACAATAGTGAATAAATCATCAAGACGCTGCACGTTGTATCTATAGCAAGTTATAACAATGACTAAGTAGACTCTTGGGCAGGGTTTTCAATTGACATTGTTTAAGGAGGCAAACTTGTATTTGAAGTATAATTGCATACATGCTGGATTGTTTTGCGAGGTCTGTCTCGGTGCTTGTTTGTGACGGTTTTAAGGCGCCTAACCAATACGGATTATTTGTGCGTTTCCAGCTAATACCTGAAACGGCACCAGATCATATCAGTAAATATTGACTGTTTTAGGTGTGTTCTTTTATGTTTTATTTTCTAAGTTAACATTTTTCCCCAAACCAATATTCCACGGAACAACTAAGACATTTATTCAGTAAATTGTATACTCCTGCTCAGTAACAAAAAACGTCAATTTGCAGTGGGAACCTACATTGCCCAACAGTTTATGCATAAAACCTGTGGAAACGAAAGCAAAATGAAGATTTTAGTCCATATAAACAATGAATTTCAAGCTTCTGAGCTAGTTTTCTGACGAAAAAGGCAGCATAATTCTTGAGAAATCAATACCATGATGAGTGATGGTTTAGTTTGTAGAAAAACAAATATTATATACGTCGATTGCTGGCACCGGATAATGCATGAAGTAGGCACTGGATAATAGCTGAGACCAATGGATTTAAGTACATGTATAGCACGTTTAAAGAATGTATTGCATTCTGCTGATATGGTCATCATTTAGACTTTCTTGATTTTATATTGTTAAATGAAATAGGTCTGTTACTTCTCGTCCCTCAGCCCTGACCACTGTCTTAACGCATGAAAAATCCCTTCACCCTACGCTGAAAAAGGTTCTTAAAACTAGGCATCTAAGGTTACACATGGTATTGGTTGTTAAACAAAGTCGCTCACCTGAGATTCAAAGGAGCTGACCAGTTCTGTGCAGCTCAATCTATCAGTAGAACAAACTGTTCTTACCAACTTTCATGATAGTGAACATCCTGGCAGCCACGTTTTTCAACAGACCAGAACCATTTTCATACACATCCAAAATATCATTCAAAAAAATCCTCTGACCAAGTTTCATGAAGATGCATAAGTCCATATAAGAAAATATGCACCGCCCCCTGGTGGCAATGTTTTTCAAGCAACTAGAACCGTTTTCGAACTTGTCCAAGATCTCATTGTGACAAATCTTCTGACCAAGTTTTGATGATGATCAGACAATAAATATGGTTTCTAGAGAGTTTACTATTAGGAAAAATGCCACGCCCCCTTGGCGTCCATGTTTTTCCACAAACCTGAACCATTTTCGAACTCATCCAAGATATTATTGGGACAAATCGTCTGAATAAGTTTCATGATGATCTGACAATAAATGTGGCCTCTAGAGTATAGTAATAAGGTTTTATTTAACCAATACATAGCCATATAAGGAAAAATGACCCGCCCCGTGGTGGCCATGTTTATTAAGCAACCGAAACCATTTTTGAACTTATCCAAGATATCATTGGGACAAATCTTCTGACTAAGTTTCATGAATATCAGAAAATAAATGTGGCCTCTAGAGTGTTAACAAGGTTTTACTATAGCCATATAAGGAAAAATGCCCCGCCCCCTGGTGGCAATGTTTTTCAACAAACCCACATCATTTTTAAATTCATCCAAGAAATTATTCGGACAAATCTTCTGATCAACTTTCATGAAGATCGAAAAATAAATGTGGCCTCTAGAGTGTTAACAAGGTTTTACTATAGCCACATTAGAGAAAATGCCCCTCTCCCTGGCGGCCGTGTTTATGAAGCAACTTGCATCATTTTTGAACTCGTCCAACATATTATTGGGATATATCTTCTTACCAAGTTTCATGAAGATTGGACAATAAATGTGGCCTCTAGAGTATTAACAAGGTTTAACTATACCAATATAAGGAAAAATGCCCGGCCCCTTGGCAGCCATGGTTTTCAAGCAAATGTAACCATTTTTCGAACTCATCCAAGATATCAATGAGACTCATCTTCTGACCAAATTTCATGAAGATTGGACAATAAATGTGGCCTCTAGAGTGTTAAAAAGGCAAATGTTAACGCTGCACAACGCACGACGGACAAAAAGCGATCACAAAAGCTCACCATGAGCACGTTGTGCTCAGGTGAGCTAAAAATCTGATGTAAAACGCGTGCTATTCTTGAACAACCGATTCAGCAAACTGTATTTATAAGATATAAAAGCCCGTTGATTGTTTTAACATAAAACTTATATAAACATTTCGATAACAATTTGAAAAAGAAAGTTTTATGACCAGTTTAGCAGTGTTAATTGTAAAATATGATTGTTGTCGTAAACGTTGTTGTTGTAGTCTTTTTTAACATTTTTGTTTTCTTTTGTGTGATAATTATCATAATTGATTATTATATTTAATATTAGGGGAAAAAAGTTGTGTGTAACCTACAGTTTAGATTAAGAGATACTTCCCCAATCGTGATACTTCCCTTGCTTACATTTGCGCTCTTCAAATGCACACATAATTACATGTAGGTATTTGTAGTTTTTGGCTTTATTCATTATCAACATTTAGAGCTAGTATCTCTTTTATTTGTACACGATGTATGTTAAACATACACAAGTTTTCATTTTATAATTCACTCATAACTATATTCTTTTTATTTCAGACTTCATTGCTCTAACATCTGACTTTGAAGTTCGAGATAGAATATGGTAAGTATAGTCTCAGTTGATAAGTTAATTCAATGGACGTATGGCTACATGTACTGTTCGATATTTCTTGGATTGGATAAAGCAGTGGACTGAGTAATTGTAAAATTTCTGAGTATCAATAACTTTAAACTTTATTGGAACAATTTCTCCTGCTTTGATTAACTGCTATGCCCATGGCATGTGTAAAGTAACCACGGAGGAGAAGTGTGCCAGTTGATAGGCTCAAACCCATGACCTCGGAACACTAGCACATGTCAATTGCTATAATTATGATAATTTATTTCAGAATGTCACGACCAACCAATGTTTTTATTTCAGATTTGAAACTGCAGAGACAGAAGAGAAGCAGGAGAATTTTGTGTTTTTATCACATTTGTGGTGGCAGCGTATTGGCAAACAGTCCCTTGGAACTTCGTGTGGTTTACTTATATTGGACCGTTTAGATTTTCGTTGCCGCTTTCCGCACTATGGTGAATCAAATGCATGATTTCTGTAAACAAAGAAATATACACCCAAACAAATAACATTAATGCAGCGCCAGCCATCTCCTAAGAATCAAAGTAAAATGTAAATAAATCTAGCCGTTCATTGGAACTAAAATATACGAAAGGTGGAAATAGTGAAATAACATTTCATTGGTGCTTAAATGTCTATTGCGCAATACCTGGAAGTTAAGATTAAGATTTCCTAACATGAAATAATACGAGTAACAAATATCTGCATTTGATGATTACTGTACGTTTTTTGACTCCCACAATCTAGAAACCTATATACGCATGTCATTATGAATATCTTTCAGTTACATAGTGCTGCAACAATACGCCAAAAACCGTATTGCAATATATTGTCAGTTCAAAAACCCGTATTGCAATATATCGCAATATATTGCTAACTTGTACCAAAATTATAACTTGCCAAATACCCAATAATCCCATAAATTCCAATTTTAAAGCAAATTCTGGTAAATATTTACTATAAATGTGCTCAAGAATAATAAGAAACACAAACATTTGCAAATTTTCTTAAGTATCAAATACATTTTTGCAATTGTTACTATTTAAAGATGTGATGAAATAACGTCCAACCGGGGCGTTTTTCCCACTGAACACGTGTAATTCAGCTGACGTGATGTTCCCGTTTTTATACAACACAAAATACACCCATACTTTCCATGCGACGTTCTACATGTCTGTATAATTTTCGCGCGCTTTTTATTGAGACAAAGGATAAAGCACTTTTTATTTGACGCTATAATTTTTTATTGTCGCGTTAGCATTCAAATTTGGAAGCGTGTTTCCGAAATTCGGATTAGAAATAATGCTCAAATCAGAATCGAACGAAACATTTACAGCTGTGCGCAATTAATTCAACGATAATCTGTTCAAAAGCATCGAATGAATGCTCCCATGTAACAATGCTACTCCGTATAATACACTTTTTAGAATGCTTTTTTTACGTAAAATTTTTTTTACACTGCTTTGTTTTGTTTACCTTTTAATCATTATTTCGGATGGCTTTTCTGGACGAAATGTGAATGAATTTTTGTAAATTTTTCGAACCGGTATGATGAAAATCATATCGCAATACAATATGCGGATTGCGTATTGCGATATATACCGATATACCGGTATATTGTTGCAGCCCTAAGTTACAAGCACATGGCTGGAAATTGCAGCCATATCATTATATAGTTCAAAATTTGTCACCAACTTCGAGTACTATGTTAATTGTTTAACCTACGATGTGAAAATGTTGTTTATAAAGCATGCTGAAAAGCACGTAATAATCTGTATATGTATCATTTGATTTTGTGTATTATCCAGTGTTGTGTTTCCGAAAAATATCCGGTGCCAGTATTTTGTGGTTTTGTGTGTTATCTGGTGCCTGTGAAATCATTATGCGACCCTTTTAAAAGGAAAATACTCACGTTTTTGAAGTTGCCAGTAATTTTCTACAATTTCATTATAATTCTGAATGATTATAACAACGATGTAAAGTAGTTTTAACATATGTATTTTTGTCCCAGTTACAAAAAAGCAAGTATTTAAAACTATTTCATGTCTATGAGGTAGTTATGGTTCTTTTTTTTCATCATTTTGATTAAATGTTTTATTTACATAACGAATTTTGAAGTAAACCATTAGTTGAATCACCATAATGTTCCGTGAGCAATACTATTTGGCATTTTAACGCGGTTTTGTGGCCAATTTCACTAGCAATACTAGGCGCATCCTGCATTTCACCTTGTTCATTTTCCGGCATGATCCGTTGCCGTTTCAAGTATAAATGTTTCCAGTATTATCCATATTGGTTGGGCATCCTGGGTTTTGGTTTGTGGTGGTTAATTGGTGATTTTTGGCAGTAATTTATCATAATGAATAGAATGCGAACTCGAATTGTTAATTGTACCTCTGTATAGACCATTCATAATGTATAAATAGACCGCTACCATTTTGTCAGTCATGTTACTGTCCACATAACACTTCTGCAAACTTCAACAAAGGTGCCTAACTTTGTTAAATTAATGTCTTTCAGATTTAACTCCACCTGCCATAGGCAGACAGAGGAAGAATGACACCAAAAACTGGTCTTAGTTATCATATGAAGACCTCCTTTTGTTGAAAGCCTAAGATGGGAAGATAATGAAATCTTCCAGAGCCTAAATTTGGTATAATTATGGCCAGAATGGCTGGATTGGTGACATTTATTCATGCACATCTTCACGAGTTACTATACAATCAGGCGGGAAAAGGGCGGACTTGCAGTCGTAACACTTGCTTGGACCCATGGAAGTGGATGAAAAACATGTACAGACGAACAAGTCGCTTGGGAAATAGAAGCATAGAGAGTGTTATGCCATGACAAACTCACAGCTACACTAACATCGGAAAAGCCGTCAAATGTTACTTGCCGTTACCTCCAATTAAACAGCTGCTTGACCACATTGATTTACAAAATACAAAAATTGTCGAATCATTATGTTAGAAGAAAGTCTGGGACTGTAAGCAAACAATGCCGTACAAAGTTCTCTATGCACCAAAGAACTGATAGAATGGACAGAATTGAAAATAAGGAGACCAGTCGTGGCAACCACGGTATTGACAGCACTTAGCCAGTGTCGGTATCTTACTGGTGCCCACAAGCGATGTCACATTTCAAAAGTATGATTGTGTGCTCACACAATGATAAGATCAAATAAATCCGACAGAAGCTTAAAACTCTGACATGTTGATGGCAAATAGAAAGGATTGACTCAAGTATATAGGGTCCACGCACAAATTAAAACAGGCCGTGCTGATCCAAACCAAAACATGCCGTGCTGATCCAAAAAAAAAAAATTTCAATCAGTTATACAACAGGTTCAATGGATGGCTACTAGACATGGGATAAATAGAGAATACATGGTTGGTGCCGAGATGAAGAAAGTTTATCTGGTGAGGCTGAGAAAAAGAAAATATTCTTCTTTTTCGGGCCGAACAAGATGAACTTTCTCCATCTCGGCACCAACCATGTATTCTATTTACCCTGCTTCATGCCGTTTACACATTATATTAATTACAAATGATAATTTTACATAATATTAAACTATTCTTGTGTTGTGCTTCTTTATGAAGACGACCGAATAACTACCGGTTGTGTCACGTAAAAAATCGTTCCATTTTAAACTGTTCCTTTTAATACTTTCCTATTGAAAATTTGAGAAGAAATAAAAAACGAATAGAGAATGTGATATTTTTCTTGGTAAAAATGAAAAAAATGCAACAGCAAAAGAAAAAAATATATTTTCCTTAATGACAACTTTAATCCATTGCTTATAACAATAAATTCAAAACGATATACACGTCCATTATATTTCCCTTTGTCGAAATCCATTTTCTGTTTTTTTTTCCATCCCTATCATCGAAATGTTTTTTTAACCACACTATTTTTTGATGGCGTTTGTATCGAATGCTAACCACTCTGACCAAAAACCCGATTTACGAAATCGTAATCCTGTTGTAGTGAATTATTATATTCATAATTCCTATCGAAGTTAACAATTATGAATGACAAACAAACAATCCGATTTCGTTCGATGCTTTAAACATATTTTTTTTAAATACTGTTCAAACCACCACGTCAAAATTGTTGTCCCTAAAATACGGAGAGAAACTAGATTCCGGTAGTATGTTTTGTCTGAAAAATGACGTCACACTAGATACGTCATAAATTGCGTAATCAAGTAAATAAAAATGATAAATACGGAAAGCTGGTTAGGTAATATATTCTGAAGAAGAAAAAAAAGATGGTATATAATATAACGATATCATTCATGCTGCGTCCCAATAAATTTCAAAGGTCAAATTTTAGAACATGTAAATCGTCACAGCGTGCGTAAAAATACACTACTTCCTGTTGACCGGAGATTGGAAAATGTATTCGACCCTGTTTTTTTGGTCAATGTTTGCAATAGAGGCAGGATAAATTTTGAACAGGTTGCACACCAATTGTTTGAAAAAACTTTTGGACAAACTGTTCATCAATGTAGACTTGTGATTTGTCAACAAGAACCTTACATCATGGCGAGCCCATATGGATTGATTGACAGTGACACGATTGTGGAAATAAAATGCCGAACACAATCTTTTTATGACTTAGTCATGTCTGGAATGTATTATGTTGTGCTAAAGGATGAAAAGTCATACTTGGACCCCAAAGCGAAAAATGGATACTACACCTAAGTTCAGGTAGCAATGTTTTACACAAAGGCTTCCCTGTGTAAGTTTGTTGTATGGACAAATGAGTATCAAATTGTGACAGACGTTTGCTTGCTCAATTGTCGGAGGAAGTAAGGTCAAACAGATTGAAGGTTTCCTCTGTGTACAAGGAACTTTGTAAATAAGCTAGAAATGCAAATATTCAGTAAAAACAGTGTTTAAAGACTTTTGTTCCTAGAAAAAGATATGACACTGAACAAATATACCCCATGTTAACAACTGGAACTGGATTTTGGTCTGGTATTCTTCTATCGAGAAAATGCAATGAGCATACCTGAAAAACAAGTATGAATAATGGTGAAAATAATTGTACAACTCAAAGGAAATACAACAATAACAAACTTAGAAAAACATAAATATATATTTATAAGATAAATGACAAATGCTTATTAGGCAAACTAAACTTATTAAGCCTAAAACTATAAAATATAAATAAACAAGGGCTGTTTGTAAAACATGCATGCCCCCCATATGGGCTCTAAGTTGTAGTGACAGCCATTTTGTAAATATGTTTTTTGTCACTGTGACCTTGACCTTTGACCTAGTGACCTGAAAATCAATAGGGGTCATCTGCGAGTCATGATCAATGTACCTATGAAGTTTCATGATCCTAGCCATAAGCTTTCCTGAGTTATCATCAGGAAACCATTTAACTATTTCGGGTCACTGTGACCTTACCCTTTGACCTAGTGACCTGAAAATCAATAGGGGTCATCTGCCAGTCATGATCAATCTACCTATCAAGTTTCATGATCCTAGGCATAAGCGTTCTTGAGTTATCATCCGGAAACCATTTTACTATTTTGGGTCGCCGTGACCTTGACCTTTGACCTTGTGACCTGAAAATCAATAGGGGTCATCTGCTAGTCATGATCAATCTACCTATCAAGTTTCATGATCCTAGGCATAAGGGTTCTTGAATTATCATCCGGAAACCATTTTACTATTTCGGGTCACCGTGACCTTGACCTTTGACCTAGTGACCTGAAAATCAATAGGGGTCATCTGCTAGTCATGATCAATGTACCTATGAAGTTTCATGATCATAGGCCCAAGCGTTCTTGAGTTATCATCTGACAACCACCTGGTGGACACACCGACAGACAGACCGACATGAGCAAAGCAATATACCCCCTCTTCTTCGAAGGGGGCATAACAATCCACCTATGAAGTTTCATGATCCTAGGCATAAGCGTTCTTGAATTATCATCCGGAAACCATTTTACTATTTCGGGTCACAGTGACCTTGACCTTTGACCTAGTGACCTCAAAATCAATAGGGGTCATCTGTGAGTCATGATTAATGTACCTATGAAGTTTCATGATCCTAGGCCTAAGCGTTCTTGAGTTATCGCCTGACAACCATCTGGTGGACGGACCGACAGACCGACCGACCGACAGACAGACCGACATGAGCAAAGCAATATACCCCCTCTTCTTCGAAGGGGGGCATAAATATAAATCCTGTGGACTGTTTCATCAATGACGACTCGATAAGCATAATTTATAACTGATTTTTGCATGTCAAAAATATATGTAAATGGAACTCTTGATCCAAATACATGTCAGACGTCCTGATCTTAAGGGAAAAAGTCACGCTTTTGGGGTGCTTTTTTAATATGAGTCGCTTATTACTATTAATAGATGCATCGTAGTGAATTGAAAGCCGGCTTTTTCGTATTTCATGGCCCTAATCAAGTCTAAGATACTATTAAGTGGTATTCTGTTTATTACCACCGGAGGCTCAAAAACTTGTAAAAACACATTTTTTATATCAAAGAAATTGAGTGCTGAATGATACACAGAGATGTTTCACATAAATTTACTTTAGTTTCAGGGGTCTCTCTTTCCTTTGGGGGAAGAGTACCTGTACCCACAGGTGGGGAAATTTAAGCCTCGTATGTCATTAGACATGCCCAAACATTCTTTTTAATTAAATCAATTTTATATATTTTTCTTGGTATATCAGCACATGATTATAAGTTGTATGTCATAAAAATTACCTTCTATTTATCAAAACACTTTATGACTGAAAAAAACAGAATCTTAAAAAACACAAAAGTCTGATTTATGTTTTTATTCACTCTCTGGGTGGATTTTTTGTCTTAACTGGGGGTAAAATATATACAATTTCACATGGGGAATGGGGCCGAATTTCGGCCAAAAAATGGAGATCGAGACCCCTGAGTTTTCAACTGATTTTTCAGAAAATAGTACATAGTGCATCTATCAAACTTTAGAGTTAATTGATGATTGGTTGAATAAAATTGTTGTTTATTGCAAATATGTTGTATGATGTTAAAAGAAGAAAAGTCATGATTACCTATATTAGCCTTTTATTTATCAATTAAGGCTTAGATGGAGTATGGAGCACTCGACAGCACTGATAGGGATTGTGTTGATACAAAGGTGATTTAATTTGGGGAGGGCTTATCTCTTATCTGCAAGCATACTGTGTCTGTCATAAGCACTTTTAGAAATACCCACTGATAAGACACATGTCAACACTCAAATAGCCATAAACTACATGACGAAAGTGGCAGATATGTATGGAATAATACACAGTTCTGGTAAACTGGTGTCAATTTTAGATATTCCTTGGTTGGTTGCCATGGATATTTTATAATTAGTTAAAAAGTAAGACAGCAATCATTCTCTTTGTGACCTGTCACCTTAAATTGAGCCATTAGATTATATTGTGAATTTTTCAATACATTATACGGAATGAAATTTTTTACACTTTCAATGTTTTTGGTGAGTGAACCATAATCTCTTTTATTTATAAGTCATACCAGTTCTTTTTATAGCACTTGTATACATAGTAAATTTCTTGTAAAATACCTTACCCATGAAAAATGCGGATAGATTAATAACAAACATGCTTTAATATGACAGAAATACTGATGAAGATTAGAATAAAGTCAATGTGTAAACAGTTTACAATATACAATATATCTCCATAAAACTATCCCTATTACGATAGTACTGTTCTAACTTAATATTCTAATTAAAAAATAACAAGTACAATGTAAAACATAAAAACAGGTGTGTTTTAGTTTTTTTCCTATGAGTGCATTTCCAATTTTCCAGACAGTAGTAACGACTATAAAACAGTAAGAACTGCGTGTTGCAAGTCTTCTTTAGGATTGATTTAAAATATATTGTCCTGATAATCGCCAAAATTTGAAATGTGAAATGCATCTTTTTCAAAAACTTTTAAAGTATTATCATATTGTAAATTACTTATTTAATATGAACACAAAGAACATGGTCAAATCAAGCAAAACTGTTAACGAGGGAATTTGCCTTTTCATGATAATAATAAATTGGGCCGTCATGGTCTATGCAGTCAAGTCACATGTATGGACCGTCCTGACCCGCATTAATATCGATCGCTGTTTGATTATGTAACGTGTATATCGTCAAATAAATACAATATTAAACAAAGTTCTTTGTTACACATTGGGGCCGTTTTGACCATTTTAAAAACTGTCTTGGGGACGTTTTGACCAAAGTGGGGAATTTTCGACTCGTTTTGACTAGGGGCCGTTTTGACTTTGGGCCGTTTTCAGTTGTAGGACTAGGGTAAAGGATAGAATCAAATCAGATTGTGAATTGGCTACAGAACAAATTGCCCATCACAAGAATGCTGCAGTGTCAGCTTACTATCTTATTATGAGCCAATAAATCTCTGATAAGCCCAATGTAGCGCAAGGATCAAGAAAATTATTTCTGGCTGAAGATATTGTATTGTTTTCTCTTAGAAAGAAACACTGCATGATTATAATCACTGTAATTTTATGCATTTTGAATGTGTGTATGTTCAGATATAAAGGATGTATTCCTACAATATATATTTGCCAATTATGATTATTGTGGTGACATAAAATGAACTTAATAAAAAGTAAATTGTAAGCTTTCTTTGCAACTGTATGATTTTCATTTGTGATAAATAGTACACAGTGATAGTGAAATAACTTGAAACTTTGTCAAAAAAGTCCAACATAAAAAGGAGTGTGAACACTTGTATTAGCGCGGTTTGTGTAAATACCTTGGACTTACCATATGATTATGTTGGTGAGTGATTTTTTACATGAATATTTTATTTCATATTGAAATATATGTCTAACATTTCATCATTAATATGGACTCCGTATGACTATGTATGTCTATGAATATATTACAGAAAGCTACACACTAATACAAATTGTCACAAAGCATGGCCTCCTTGTATATGTGACGGTTAACATAACACTAGGCATCATGTGCATAACCATTAAATCTTGTGTAATAAGTCAAATGGTAACAAATGCATTCTTTTTTAGATGTCAGATGGATGACAAACCTACACTAACAAGTCTCAATGACCTACCCTTTATAAAAATAAATGGTAGTTGCTGGATTGAATGTGAAAGACTTTCAACATTTCTTCAAAATCGTAGGGGTGAAAATGAGCCAAACGTCAATTATAGTAACATACTTCGTGACTTTAGGAGTTACAAAGCCGGGATTTCTGAATTTAATAAAGGGAATAAGATTGTCAGTGCTTCGTCTGTGTTGAAATATTTAATCAAATTGTCTGACAAATACTCAGTGTGCGACACTGTTCTCAGTGAATTAACAGACATAGTATTCAACTTTCAACAAGAAACGGCCAGAGACGGGTGATGCTTCCCAAAGTGTTTTTTGTCACAATATTGCACTATATATTCAGATAAAAGGAAACATCTTGAGGGCATAACTTTGGACACAATAAAACGATGGATGGTTTAGCAACTTAAAAATTTCAAAGGGCCATAACTCTCCAAATAAATCATCTAACCAGAACCCACAAATAACATGCGCATCTCCTCAAGGTAGTTAAGCTTCCCATAAAGCTTCATTGAATTTCAGTCAGTAGTTGGGGAGGAATAGCCCGGACAAGAATTGCACTATATGTACAGTTTATAGAAAATTTCAAAGGGCCATAACTCTGTGAAAAATCATACGACCACCCTTCTCAAAATAAAATGCTTTTTTTAAAAAATACGCTTTAAAAAGTGTATTTTTTCTGCATTTTTACCAAAAAGTGTATTTTTTCTGCACTTTTTTCATAATTAAGTGAACTAAAGTGCAATTTTTCTGTTTTTTCATTATCTTTAAGTGTATTTTACTGTACTTTTAGTGTATCTTCTGTAGACAAAGTGCATCTTTTTATGTAAGTGCATTTTTTTTTTAATGAAGTGCATTTTTTGTGCATATTAGTGTATCTTCTGATTTGCAAAAAAAATATTCTTTCTGTACAAG
Organism: Dreissena polymorpha; assembly: GCF_020536995.1. Lineage (NCBI taxonomy): Eukaryota > Metazoa > Mollusca > Bivalvia > Myida > Dreissenidae > Dreissena > Dreissena polymorpha. The sequence goes on from NC_068355.1 coordinate 199,207,029, forward strand.
TGTAGTTTTAGTGCATCTTCATAAAAAAGAGCAACACTATAGCAACTAACTGAAGTTAAAGGACAGAGATATAGTGTTTAATAGGAGGATTGTACTGAATTCTTTTTTATCTTCACATAATGTTTATGGTCTTATTGTTGCAATTTGTCTGCTCATAAAATATGTGAATCAGTAGAGCAGCTTTTAAAGGGAAAAGTACAACTAAATCAGGCTGTGGGTAACTAATTAAAAATAATGAAAGTGTCAAAAATATTATGTGGGCGTGCCAGAATCAATTATATCTCCACAACATAAAAAATAAGTATTTGAACTTTCTTACACTGATATTTAACCCCAATTCAATTAATGTCTACCACATTGACTATTAACATACATTTTAAAAGACAATTTAAATAATTTTTATAATATTATTATTATTTGCTAACACCATTCAGTATGTTATATTGAAATATTAACAATTAAATATAATGTGCTAAGTGTGCTGTGTATTATTCAATATTATTATTATTCAATAAATATCAGATAAGATCAGGATCAGATAAGAGATCCTTTAGCATCATAAACATTAATCCCTATCAGTGCTCCATCTAGCCCAAACAAAGGCGTGTTTATAGACTTTTGATTGGTTATGGCACCATCTATTTTAAAACAAACCACTTTTGATTGGTTGGAGCTCAGCAAGTTATTTGGAGCACAGAAAGTTGTTTTTTGTAAACAATGTGTATATCAACAATAAGTTTGTTGCAAAGAAAATTCAAAGTGGGTGGTTAAAGTGATATGGTCTCATAGTTCAACAACTGCCGTTTTTTTGGAATACTGAAGAACAGCAGTAACAGGTTTGTATTTTCATTTCTGCATCTCTTTTTAATTTAATTAATTATGATCATTATCATATTTATGTATTGTCACTGAGAAATGTAAATGGATAAGTAAATGTAATGCAATTTTAAGGAAAAAAACACCATTTGAATTATTATGGCTGTATTTTATGGTTATTGTCATCTTAAAATTTATTTATACCTATTTTTTGTCATTAATTCTTTCCCCCATATTTAATAAGAACTTTTATATTTGAAGGTTAAACCCCAAGGTGAAATTTACATTGATCGGAAGATCCATTGGACAGAATGTGCATCATCGCCTGCCAAAAAAGGGAGCAAAAGGGGGACTACCTGATGTATGGACATTTATACCAGGTTTAACTCTGCACGAGCAGGCCAACTTGAGGGGAACAGGAGTGGGAAACCACGCCCTGTAGCTTGTCCTTGACCCAGAAAAGATGGATTTGTTGAGAGGTAAAACTATATAATAAAGGTTATTGCATTTTAAAGACGTCACACTTCCGACCAGTTCACACAGCCAAAGGAGACCACATATATTAGTACATTTATAAACAGTATTTTCTACCAAACGTTATTTCTTTAAATTATTTATGAAAAGCGTTAAGTCACATATGATCACGAGATTAAAATTGCAAAAATAAACAAACAAAAACAAAAAGCCAACAAACTTGTTTTGATTTAAATTTATGATATTTATAGCAACTGTTGAACAAGATTACCATAACAGCAATATTTAACACTTACATTATAAAATATCTTTCAGGGCCAGATCTCAAATGAGATCATGCACAAGATGCGCCTCACAGACCATGACAGTAGTATTCAGACCTGATCAGCTGGTGAACTGCTCTATAAAGGGTTGTTTATGAATGCATTCTTTGTAAGGAACAGTGTATAACAACAAATATAGTGACAGGGGCTCAGGGCCCTCACACTACTTTGGGGGAAGGGGTCCGCAGCCCTTAGGAGGGGGAATTTTCGCGGCGTTTCCCTTTTTGGGGGAATTTTTTACTTACTCTCTCATTATTTCATTTGTACATGTTTGCACTTTATTCATTGCATTTTCATAATTTAGTTTGTTTGAAAAGATTAAATTGAAATAGAATTGAGATATAATAATCACGAGACACATCTTTCTATTAAAAAAAAAAAAAAAAAATTATTTTTTTTTTTTAGGGGGAATTTTTCCCCCCAAAAGGGGAAAAAAGTATACTTTTCAGGTGGGGGACTGCCGCCGAAATTCGGCGGCAGATTTGATAGATTGAGGGCCCTGGGGCTAAGCTGCTAAATAGTGTCAGCATGTATGCAGTGATTTTCCTTGGAAATTCAAAACAACCTGTATATACTGGCTCTCAGAAGGGCATATTTTAGCGCAAAATGAACAAAAAAGGAAGATCTTAAAAATAAGGTATAGATTTATATAAATTTCATGAATACGGTTCATTTATCATATATTAGGATCCAGAATATGATTGAATTGAATGTGCTGCTTTTGTCCATATTAAAAAGGGATTTGGAATTAATGTAATATATAAAAAATCTAGTAAATGATAGGGAAAACATTTCAGCTTAAGAAGGGGAAAACTTTAATATTTTTGAAGCAGAAACCACCTGTATTTGGCTGTTAATCAGTAACCGGTAATCAGAGGGGAGAAAAATCACTGGTATGAGCTTGATATTTAAAGTTGTTAATTCCAGATAGGCAATAGCCCGTTTGAATCCTCTATTATGTAGATATGTAACCTTTGTTTTTGTTTTTTTAGGTTTAACATTCTAATAAAGTGTGTACTTATCTATTGAATTGTACATTTAGTTTATTATGTATGTGTTTACACAAACCTTTCATTTAAAGAATGAATGCTGGCTTCAAAATGCTGGGATTTTTTAAAAATTTGGTAAATTTTTAAGCATACTAATTTGAAGTGATGAAAAGTACACTTGAGCGAATAAGGCACTTAAAAAATTCACTTCCAACACTTCATAAAGTGTATCATTTGTATGACTGAAAATGCACTCAAGTGTATTAATGCGCTTAAAAATTCACTTTTAATACTGTAAGGTGTATTATTATGACTGGGAATGCACTCAAGTGTGTTAATGCACTTAAAAAAATTCACTTTCAATTTTGTAAGGTGTATTATTTGTATCAGTGGAAATGCACTCAAGTGTATTAATGCGCTTACAAAAATTCACTTTGAAAACTCAATGAAGTGTTTTATTTGTATGTCTGGAAATGCACTCAAGTGTATTAATGCGCTTAAAAAAATCACTTTGAATACTCCATGAAGGGTATTATTTGTATGAGTGTATTAATGCGCATTAAAAAATTTACTTTGACCATGAAGTGTATTATTTGTATGTCTTAAAATACACTCAAGTGTATAAATGCGCTTAAAAATAAACTTAAGCGCACTTATTATCATAATAAACGCACTTTAGTGTATTATTTCGTGGAAAAAATACACTTATATGTAAAAACACACTTGTAAAAAGTGTTTTTTTTAACAGAATAAAATGCACTTGTTAAGCAAAAAATACGGTGCCAAAAACATGCACATTTAATGCGCATTAAATGTGCATTAAATGCGCATTTAGTGCACTTTTTCGAGAAGGGCATAACCGGCTGATAATATGCACATCTCCTGTTGGTATAGTGAAGCTTCCCATAAAGTTTGATTGAATTCCCGTAATAAGTTGCTGAGAAATAGCTCGGACAAGAATTGCACTATATGTAAAATGGAAATTTTCAAAGGGCCATAACTCTGTGAAAAATCATCCGACGAGAACCGGCTGATAATATGCACATCTCCTCTTGGTAGTGAAGCTTCCCATAAAGTTTCATTGAATTCCAGTCATTAGTTGCTGAGAAATCGCCTGGGCAAGAATTGTCATATATGTACAGTTAATGGAAAATTTTAAAGGGCCATAAGTCTGTGAAAAATCATCCGACGAGAACCGGCTGATAATATGCACATCTCCTCTTGGTAGTGAAGCTTTCCATAAAGTTTAAATGAATTCCGGTCATTAATTGCTGAGAAATAGCCCAGACACAAATTGTGCACGGACGGACGGACACACGGACGGACAGACGTAGCGGCGGCTATATGCTCCCCCAAACATTTTTGGGAATGCAAAACAAAAAGAAAATAGGAATATATTCAATGTTGTTGATTTATAAATGGTGTATATTATTAAGAAAGCATGGATATTACAAACATGTGACAAATTGTGTTTCGAAGGATACATGAAAGGTGTATGGTATTAAGAAAGCATGGATATTACAAAAATGTGATAAACTTTACTTCGAAGAAAGAAACAATGGATACTACACAATTGTGATAGACTGTTCTTTGATGAAAACATCGGATAAAGGATGTTTAATTACTATTCAGAAACTAAAGATCTTATGAAAATGTGTTTTTAACAGGCTGGGTTCAATCACTAAATAATTCCAATTGGGCTATAGCAGTATTTCTTTAAAATGTACATTTTTGTTAGTGTAGTTTTCAATAATGATTTCACTTTAAAGCTATTTTACCATAAAGCTGACACCATCTGATTGTTTGAAAATAGAAGGGCACTTTAAAAGGGTGAAAAAACATCTGCCCCATGTTGGATTTGAATCCATGTGGCATCAGGTATTGACTGACAATTGTTAAGCTAACTTACGTGTTAGAACACGTTTCTATCAATATTTCACAAAAATAATGTTATACATGTAATAGTCTTAATGTAACAAGATATGGATTGATAATCTAGCGGTAAATGTATAGATCTAAATTGTGGAACATCTAGAGCTAAATGTGCAAAAAAAATAAAGACATAAGTAGTGTATACGCTGCAAGCAGATCAAGAACTATAATTTTTATTTTTAAAAAAAGTTTACGTATTTCGTAAGGTTCTGATTTTGAAATTATTGTAGTGAATTCACAATAATATACCAGTGAATAATAAAATTAGACACCGATGGAATGCGCAAACTTCGTTTTTTCCATAAAGATAATATTTCTTTACCCATTCAACTTTTGAGATAAATTAAAATAAATGATTGGACCCCAGACTGTTTAAACTATTACTCTTATATAAAAGTCAGTGTATTTTCTCAAACTGTCATTGCTCTGAATATTAGACCGGTTGTATTTACCATTTTTATACTTTTTCTGTACATATTGTATCCTATAACAGAAGGTCATAGTAACATTATATACTGCGAACTCATTACAATCCAATATTGAGTAAGGAGATTATTCATGTCCATGTCTATTCATATCTATGTTTTCAGTAAAATAAATTCATATCTGTGTTTTCAGTGAAATATAAACTGGAAAAGTGGCTCCTTTTAAAGTCTCGTTATCAATTAATTAATGCGGTTATTTTTCAGTCAGATTAAAATGTTATGCTTTATTCATAAATACATTTGCATACAATTATCATAATCTAAAACTGCAAATATATGTATTCAGTTATTGATTATTAATTCATATGTAGCTACCATAATTACTCTAAGTTTTCGGACACTCTAAGTTTTCGGACACCCTTTTTTTAGCAAAAATAATTATTTGTCGTGACTTAATTTTCGGCCACACAAGTTTTCGTCCATAATTAATGTCTCTAAGTTTTCAGACAGTATATTTTACAGCGCTATTTTACCAAATTTCGGTCCTGTTTTCGATATCCAATGACACTTCGATCATGGGGTTTTACAACCAGATTAACATCATAAAACATGGCAGGTGAATGCCTGAGGGCAACGGACCATTACATTTGCGTTATTGGGTAAATAACCTTGAAAACCGGTATTAAACAATGGTTTGGCCCGATAGCATAAGCCTTATGACAATTACCAGGGGTAGTGCCAATTAACAGTTCAATTAACTACCGCAATGGTACTCCCCTTCTCAGTAAAATAACTGTGGCAAATACTAAACGCTTCAAAGTGTGATGCACCCAGGATTGCAAGTTTTACGAACAATGGAAGGTGTTCGACAACAACTATCGGAAATGAAAAAACAAATAATTTATAGTTTGCTTTTTTATTTCGTTAATTACAGGTAACTGAGGTCCATACTAGCGAGTATCGGTACATTACATGTTCATCTTTGAACTGGTTGGTCAAAGTACAACCTTGTAGTAACTTTCTTTCAAATAAATTAAGCATTTAAAGTTATTTAAAATGCAGTGTAAACATATATAACTGTAATTTGTACTATACGGCATGGTAATTTACAAGCCCGTGCTATTACCGGTAGTCGTTGATATAATTGGCGCTATTTTTGGACACTTCAATTTTCGACTCTAAGTTTTCGGACACCTGTATTTTGTGAATATTTTTCGTATCTAAGTTTTCGGACACGAATTTTTTTTATTATTTTTAAGTGTCCGAAAACATAGAGTAATTACGGTAAGTTGTATTTTACAAAATAAAAAGAATTATGACCTGATTATTTTCTTAAGAATAAATAGTGAATAATTCAACATTTTGTGCAAGAATATTATCCTTTAACCAGGGATCATATTTTTTTTCCGTTTGTCCGGTTTTAGACCGATTGGGGTCCTGAAAGACCGATTGAAAATCCCGAACAGTCGGTCCGATTCTGTTTGCTTAAATTCCCATGTCATGAAATCGATTACACAGTGCACATGCTAACACACCCTAATTACATTCTTATCTCAATTAGGTGTTCAACCATTCACTGCAGTCTCTACATCGGTCAGGACCAGTTTATTGCACGTCAGCCGACTAGTATCACCCAAGCAGCGAAGATTCGCTCAGTTGTGTATTAGTCATGCATGAATAACCCCGTGTCAATATCAATCGATAATTTCACTTGCTTATATCTAGCACACTAATCGGTCCATAATATGTACTCGTCCACGATACAATCATTGAAAGTTACTTCGGAGATGAAAACATCGATGTCATCCTCGTGGAAATTGTGCATTTCATGCATGATACAGTGAACTTTCATACAAACAAAGAAGAAAATCGGATATTCTGCAATAATTGTGGGCGGACCTTCCTTATACACTGAAAGCACGCGCTGTAACTAAACAAAACATGCAGATACATTTTCCACCAGCGTAATAATCTGGCAATAAATGAATGAAAGTTGCGGATCTGATCGACAGAACAGCCGAAAGTTATTTTATGGGCGGAACTTCACATAAAATAGTACACAAGAAAAATAATATACATTGTATAAATCTTTAGTAAAAATCGTGTTTTAATTGAAATGATTCGTGTACTTTATTGTTTGTTGTTGAACAACCCACGACTGGAAGTTTAGATGCGTGGTTTCAAATCACTCGTGCTTCAATCCCTTCGTACAATAATATTTTATGTATCTTAACTATCGGCTGTGGGTTATTCGACAACAAACTATAACTTAGATCTAATTATTAAACTTAACTTTTGTCAGTTGCCAACCTACAAACAGACATTTGTTTGGTGCAGTGCATGTTTGTAAGCTATTATCGAGTCGACAACGATTTAAAACATTGGTATAGACTTACACATATTAATAATATTGACAACGATGAAGTCAGATAAAACAGCACACGAAACAACACAGAAATAGCAAATGATAAAACCAATTGAGAAAACTTGTAAGTTCTGTTGAAAAAAAATGCCTAAGGGAATTTAAGTTGTACATTTATTATACCACCTTCATGAATGGCAAAATCATTGGTAGATATTTTAACGTAATTTATCATGATTTCGGATATAAATTTGTGGACACTTTTTCCCCATTCAAATCCAGACCGATTGATGTTGCAGGAAAATATGATCCCTGCCTTAAACATGTAATTTGTTTCATTCTCATCTGATTATTTGCAAATTGATAATATCATGATCTCAGAAAATTAAAACACTGGAGCACATTTCATCTTTCTTATCAGTCGCAATCATCCCACAGTGCTGGCTGGTGGCAAGCAGATATCAAATAACCCTGCTCCCCAGTGTTTAATTGTCAAGCAATTGATTATGGATTTCACCCTTCATGATAAGGTGTTTGGTGAAAATTCTGCCTTACCCTTGTCCTATAACTGTTTTCACTAGCTCCCTATAAATTATTGCTCATTTTGGAAATACATTTGTTATACAATTTAAAAGCTTGTTTTATAAAACAACTAACGACAAATATTGTTTAAATATTATAGCATTCATTAACCTAATGTCTATGTCGCTCATTTAAAATACTTTTTACCTTTTTGTTTTGATTTCACCGGAAGCAGTATTTCTTTAGGGATCAATACGGTCACATTTCAAAACGGTAGCAACAAACAGTCTGGTTCCCACGGCGGAAGTGAGATGACAATATACGTATTCAAGTTTAATGTAATTTAGTTGATGCATCAGCTGCTACGAAGTATTGGTAAGTTAAAGGGGTCTGTTCACAGATTTTGGCATGTGTTGAAGTTTGCTATTAAATGCTTTACATTGATAAATGTAAACATTGGATTTAAATAGTATCAGTAAAAAAACACAAGAATAACATTAAAAAAAGAAAAAGGTAGTTCACAGCTGGGCTCGAACCATTGACCCCTGGAGTACTGGAGTAAAAGTCTACCGCTTAGACCACTCGGCCATCCGTGCTCATACAATGAGGGGAGTATTTTATACTTTATAAAAGCAATCCTCGTAGTTTCACAAAATATAACGACAGCAACAGAACTCTCCAAATTATTCAATCGTTTCACGTTCCAACGCTTTATAATTTTCGGGTTTTAAGTCGTAAAAAGATGGGTATAATCACGGATTCTAGATGAGACCAGAGGTTTTTTACCTTATAAAACAGACGCCGAATATAGGCGTCTTCCCCCACCGAACTAGACTGGTTTGTCCCCTTTCCTGACAAAAAAATCCCCATAAAAAATCTCTTTTTTTAATAAAAAGATGTGACTCATGATTATAATATCTCAATTCTATTTCAATCAAATCTTGTCAAACGTACTAAATTATGAAAAAGCAATGAATATAGTGCAAACATGTACACATGTAATAATGAGAGAGTAAGTAAACAAATCACCCAAAGTGGAAAATCGCGCGTAAAATTTCCCCCACATAAGGGCTAAAGACCACATCCCCCACAACCCCAAAAAAACCTGGAGACGGATATGAAACGGGACCGTTTCGGAAAATAGCTTGTCGTAACTTTGCCACGTGACCAGTAGCTATCGATTAGCGTACATCGAAGCGCAACGTTACGACAAGGTCAGGCTTCCTGAAAAGGCCGAACCTCCGGTCTTGTCAGGCCATTTTTTTACGGTCCGGCGAAGTTTCTAATATTGCCGGTCCTTATGACAGGCCAAACAAAATATGAATTAATACCGAAAAGTCTAATACTTGCCAAAAGAACGATTACATCCAATTGGAATCACTCTTGTCGTGAATTTCGAGCCTTTTTGTCATTAAGACCACTAACGCGTTACTTGTTCCTAAGAGAACTCTCCTTTTATTGTTGTTTTTCGAAAACGACAATTTCATTGTTCCGACATATTACCATCTATCCAATTACAAAGGTTGTAACAAAAAACTACACATGAAAAAAATGCTTATACAAATGATCGAAATTGTCAAATTTGAAGTTGTCATCATCATATATAAGCAATGTTTTGCTTTATGTATCGTCGGAACGCATGAAATAACACGGAAATTTGCTCATATCAGTGTAATTTCGCATTATAATTGTATTTTTGATAATATAAAACAGATAGTTTTGTAAAAGATTGATATTGTACGGAGAATATATAAGAGTATATTTTGTACAAGTTGACTACATAATTACATATTATATTGAATGAATCACATATTTTAAAATTAGAGTTATTTACATTTGCATAAGAACACATAATGATTTGATGTTATATGTTCCAAAATCAATTACTTATAGTTGTCCAATACTTATACACAGGCTGCACATTGCAATAAATATGATTTAAATTTTACTAAATTCTTCAGTTATAAACTTATAAACTCACTCTGTTCGGTCAGGTGAATTTTTGTCCGGACAAGCTTACTTTTCCATCAGCCTGTCCGGTTGACAGGCACTGTTTGGGACTTTTCAGGAAGCCTGCAAGGTTAAACGCGCGAGGGGTAAAACAGAAAATGTTGATTTCTCGTGTTTAACTCGCTATAAATCCATTAACAACAACGGAACTGTACTAAAAGTTATATTTTTTTTGAAAGAGGAATTAATAAGCAACAAGATAACGTATAAACCAATAAAATCGGATGATTAGTTTCTTCCTAGAATTAAATTTAGTACAGTTAAGGTCAAATACTCGTTTTAACTCCTGTCAACATACGCTCTGTGGTATAATGGACATTTAAGAGCATGGTAAATGTTCAGTATTACTGTTTCCTCATAAAAATCCTAACTAAAACACGCAAATCTGAAACAACTTTTTTTATTTTGTCAATTTACCAAAACGTGAAAAGGCCTCTTTAATGTTTATTTTACGTTTCTTAGCTTTTATCAAAATAAACGCATTTTTTCGCACATAAACATCCCATATAATTGAGTATGCAAGTAAAGACAATAGATATTTTAAAACAGAAGAAACACAAACCATACAATAAATATTCGTCATCGTGGCATAGTGGATATGGTGTCCGCCTAGCGACCGTGAGGTCATAAAGCGGACATTTTTCAGCGCCACGGATATACGTTTTATTGACTGCTGTCTGCACAAGCCTTTTTGCGATTCCTTGAAGCAGATGCCCCCACTCTTCGTCATCGTGTCACGAAAATGATGGCAAACTATGTCGCCGAACGTACCAACATTTAAGGTCGGTGTCTGACGTGGATTCACTCTCGTTCAAAGCGTTGTGATGGACTTTGAGATTGAATCGTTTTAAAAAATGTATAAACAATAGCTAGACAGTAATGTGTTGAAATGTGTGTCTACTGACCTAAAGGTCAAAACATACACTTTTTATTTTGTATAATACTAGAGCAAGTATGCAAACTAATATCATATAAAGTACATTCAAGCCATAGTATCATATACATTAATTCAGGTTATGTTTTTATCATTTCTTAGAATTCTTAAGTCAATATTACAAGTTAATCAATCGTAACATATAATGTCATGTCAACACTGTAACCCTGAAACTAAGACTACAAATTAAATTGACAAATTGACAAGACGCTTTTCGATTATTCCGTTGATCTCTGTTCGCAGCGGCATCTTTTACCAATAGATGCTATGTAGACTATCAATGAAAGTGATATTGTAAAATAATTGTCCGCACCTGATCATTGCAATGCTTTGCTCTTATGCGTATCTACACAGTGAACTATTCTAACTATTTCTAATTTTTCCAAGTACTTACAACACGAGTTTAAAATAATTAACTAAACTCAAAGCATAACTTAACCCTCGAAATGTGTAACGTTAGCTCTATTTTGTGTAAAAAACCCATTTTAACGTTAGGCTTTCGTATCTTTCTTTAATTTGTTAAAAACGAACCAAGGGGGACATACATTGCCATGTAGATGTGATATATTGGCAATATAAAATAATTAACAAAACTAACGTTATCGAATATCTTGTGAGATATATCTTCTACCGTTTATCACACATCTAATTTAGGAAAATTATGTTTGGTGTTTACCACGGCATGTGCCAATAGTTTCCAGCGCTATAAGGAAATATTTCACGCACAGACGAATGGTGTGAAGTGTGCATCATAAAAGATGATCTAAGCTAGTTTATTATACAAACGATTAACAAAAGTGTTTCAATGGTGCACCTTTACTAAATGTAAGTAACATCAGGTAAGTAGCCATTTAAAAATTAAAAAAAAACTACTGTATAAGTTCAATTATCAATACATAAATATCATCTGAATTTATGTCAGGATCGTTACCAAAGATGAGGAATCTTACTTTTCCTTCATGCACAAATAAACGCACACACGTATCTATTCTGAAAGAAAGGTTAAAGTGATATTATGGGCAGTTTTCACTGATGAATTGAGCCGAAAAGAATTAACAGGTCAAAAGAGTTAGTAAAAATGTGGTTACTGACCAATTATCTGCAACTCATATTGCTACTAGTTGTCTATTAAAATATATTTTATTTTCGAAATCTTACGTGATCCACCCAGTCCTGTAAGGTGAAATGATCCGTAAAACAAACCTGTGTCTTTGTGTCATACTGTATGTACGAATCTGCACAAAAACTAAATTTATATAGGTACACATCGTACATGCATGATCAGTTGTCAAACGAAAGTACGGTTTATATTCAAATGTATTATATTTTTCTTTCCGGGATATTGTTTTAGTATGTTGATGCTGCATTATCAAATATAAGTGTATATGAACTTAATGAAGTGAAAACACAAAAAATAAACAACGGTTGCGATAGAAACCTAAAAACTGTTAGATGCCCATGATATCACTTTAACTGTAAAGTAACTTAACATAAAACACTTTTATTTAATGCTTTCCGGTGGTTTATAGAGAAATATCAGTGAATTAAAACTGATAATTTCACTGTTTCAAACAGTGAAAATTATCAGTGAGAATTATCAGTAATTTTCATTGTTTACTGTGAAATGACGTCATTTTTTGACGAAATGACGTCATTATCACAGCAAAATTCGTTAGCTAAACTCTTGAACAATGTATATAAACTGTGAAAAATGCATTAAATAAAAAGAAAATTTGTTGGATTCGGTGGATTATCGATTTTAATTCACTCGTGATCATAGAAAATATATATTTTCACTCGTGGCTGCGCCACTCGTGAAAATATTATTTTCTATGATCACTCGTGAATTAAAATCGATAATCCACCGGATCCAACAAATATCCTCTATGCATTTAGTAAGCATTTTATCTTTTGCAAAAACACATTACAAACTTTTATCTTACCTCTGTGTACCCGCGCTATTAATTCTATATATCAACACGCTGCCACGTCTTCTTCACATCGAAAATATGGCGAAAAAGAATATTCGTGGAAAAATGACGTCATAAACACCTCGAATTATGTCACATTACATGTATAGTCTTTGAGTAGTTATCATTATAGTCTGTTTTTAAATTTGTTGACAAACAAACCTTACAAACCGATTTTAATGAGTGCGTTGAAGAATATTAGTGCCGATAAATGAATAAGTGTTTCACACAATTTATGTACTAGTGTTGCTTTATATTATTAAGACAAATGATTGGTTATATTTTTATCATTTTGAGCAGTTTACAACTGTAACGATCCTTGCACTTATTAATTAACGCGTAAAAATTATGAGAAGAGTCTTAATTTTAACGCAGAAAACTCAATGCTGTGCAAAATGCTTTAATATTCCTCTTTTCTTAAGTGTTAACGTTATTTAAATAATATAGTTTATTTATATAACACAATAATCTGGTAAAAATCACAGGTGGTTAGCGTGTTGCTATGATATTAATTAGTGAAAACATCATTTTGAATGATAAATAATCATATTATAACGAAAAATTAACGTTTTTGAAAAAAATAAAATCACTATCAAATATATATATAACAAGGTATGCAAATCAAAATCACCCCAAAACGGGGTGCATCGCTTTGAACAGATCTTCATCACCTGTGCAGCGATTTTCACGATCTTGGTCTTATTCAACGCAGAAATAAATTTCCTTTCTGGAAATGTATATGTCTTGCAATATGTTTACAAATGCTGGGTCAACTTTGAAGAAATAACTCGATACACAACTCGCATGACCCAGTTGACAATGATCATGCTGTCTTTATGAATGAAATCTCCAGTTCTAAAGACACACCTCCGCATTGGACCAATGAAATCACTCGTGTCTTTAAAATGTCAGTTAGTTGAAATGTATGTAAACAAAGGTTTCAAACGGCGCTGGACAGTTAGTCTTGATGCATAATGTAACGACAAGAACGGTAATAATGTTTTTTCATACGTTTTATTGAATTATGGTATCGAGGTACATGGCCTTTGTAGGGAAGATGCCCTTTACTCCGTGAAGATTTCAGTCTTAAAGACTGCATGATAATTGTCAACTGGGTCATGCGAGTTGTGTATCGTGTTATTTCTTAAAAGTTGACCCAGCATTTGTAAAAACATTGCAAGACATATACATTTCCAGAAAGGAAATTCATTTTCTGCGTTGAATAAGACCAAGATCGTGAAAATCGCTGCACAATTGATGAAGATATGGCTGTCCAAAGCGATGCACCCCATTTTGGGGTGATTTTGAGTTGCATACCGTGTTATATATATATATATATATATATATATATATATATATATATATATATATATATATATATATATATATATATATATATATATATATATATATATATATATATATGACAGTGAATTTTTTTTCGTAAAATTTAATTTTTCGTTATAATATGATTATTTATCATTCAAAATGATGTTTTCACTAATATATATCATAGCCACACGCTAACCACCTTTGGTAAAAATGCTATAGAATTTGTAAAGTTCTTTAAATTTGTCATATTCGGCGACACTAAATATAATACCAGAGTTGTTTCGCAAATCTTACGTAATAAGTAGTTTGAAAGCTGATTCGGTCCGTGTACATACCGTCTTTTCGTTTTTCGTTTTGCATTCGACAACACGAAACACGGAAATAAATGCATATTAGTACATATTCCGATTTTCTTATAACCGAAACAAATACAATAAACAAAGAACCAATCGACATATTTACATCGTTTTTCGTTTTACTTATTACAACACGAAACGTGTATATCTATTCCTATTTCGTTTCAATTTAAATTTAAAAAAAATCAATATTTGAAAATTGAAACAAAGCGCCTGCTCTCATTTAGCGTTCTTGATTTGATAAAACGATACACGGAAAACGGAAAACGAGGGGCGCTGCGCAGAGTTATTTGGATGATAACTCATTATTAATCTTAGTGCGCAGTTTGAAACTATTATTTTGAATAATAAAATGTTCACAACTACATGTATTATAGAGGAAGAATAGACGAGTCTTGGCACAGCTCTTTTTGGCTAGTCTTATGGAATAATGAATAGATCAACAGTATAGTTATATAACGATACCAATATACATGCCTGCTTTTGTTTCAAGTCATTGGGTTTGATTTAATTTACAACATGCATTACAATAACCATTGCACAATAAAATATCTTTGTTCGGCGTAGCCTTTCTCTTAATGTAAACACTTTTCTATAATGGCATTCGAGTTTCATTTTAGGAGACATCCGAGGTCTTAAACAGAACATTTCAACGAGTGCAAGTAAATTCTATAGGCGTAACGCATAATATTCGCCTTCTTTTTAAGTAACGTAACGTTTAAAGAAAAAAAGATTAAGCGGCGTTATAATATCATTGGAATGTATATATCTTGTTAGTATTAACTATATCTTGGGCGCTCTTTCAGGAACATTAAATATGTTGTTTAATAAGTTATTAAATTTGAACATTTATTAATTATATTTAAGTTAATTTCATTTTCCTCAAGCGCAAAGCGGTTTCATATAAGGTGTTTGGGTATAACTCTTGTTTTAGAGCTAAAATCACTAGACATATCACAATGCAGTTGTTAAATGCAATATGTTTTTGCTATTAATCGAACGAATGGGAAATTATGTACCCAGCAAACAATCTATATGGGACCCATATGGGTCCCATGTGGGCACCTATATGGGCCCCATGTGGGCTGCCAACATGGGACCCAGATGGGAAGTGCAACCGGGCTCCACATGGGTCCCATCTGGGCTGCCCCATTTAAGTATATGGGGCAGCCCAGATGGGACCCATATGGAGCCCGGTTGCACTACCCATCTGGGTCCCATGTTGGCAGCCCACATGGGGCCCATATAGGTGCCCACATGGGACCCATATAGGACCAACATGGGCATCCCTTTTACTCAATATGGGCTACATACGGGTAGCCCTTTTACTCAATATGGGCTACATACGGGCAGCATTGTACTAAATATGGGCTACAAACTGGTAGCATTGTATTCAATATGGGTACACAGAGCCTGTAAAATTTTGGACAACGCATTAATGGAAATTCAGGTTATGTTAGAAATAATATGTAGGCTGCAACCATGAAATACTGTGTGTTCAAATTGAACATCAGACAAAAGATTCTTGTACATGTACTTCCAATTTCATTTTTTTAAATGTTTTATATATTTCTTCTTGCTGGAACAGACTGATACCAAAGGGTTTAAGAGCTTAATAGCATTATCCTGCAAGAAATACAAGGTTTTTGTTAAAAGACTTAAAAATTTATTAAAGTACTCTCAACTTTTATTCACATAAAGTATTACACACATATACATGGATTCATACATACATAGCAGGAGGATCCCACGTTAACTATTCTACCAGAAAATTCTAAAATAATATGGTGATTCCTAACTTTCTGAATGTAACATGAGCAAAAATATTTTACATGAAGTTGCTAACAAAAACATGTTTCTATCTAATGTTCTATCCGCATGGAGTAATGTTACTCATAATCTATAAACCCAAACCAACAGTAAAACTATTTTAAGGAACAATAAAGACATAACTTCAAACAATAAGACGTTTTTCTATAACATTATATATGTCACCCAGTTATACGACTATAGAATTAAGGACTTCTATTATTTTGAAATTAAATATATATTACATATACAGAATACCTTCAAGTATTTTCCTGATGTTCTACACATTACTACAAAGCATACCCATGCAGAGCTCCAGATAAGGGTCGTATTTTCGTAATTGCGAATTATTTTCAAGCCCGTTACATATTTATTTTAATATCTTGTCATACCATTAAGAATTACAAAATCAAGTTACGAATATTATTTTTACATCGGTTTGTATCGATTTTTATTGAGTTCTTTTCACGTATTAAAGATCATTGCGGTGCTTATATAGAATGGTTATCGGGTTTGTTTAACAAAGCGCATTTTTTCCAATAAAAGCGGCGTATACAGTCTATCTGTTAAAAAACAATGTCAGCGCCCAGAGAGCGTCCTAAAAAACTGCAAAGCGTCCAAAAACACGCTTTTAACATATTGTACACAAAGTGAGCCAAAGTTAAATGTTTAGAAAGACATTATAGAAAAGATCTTATACGATGTTGTATTTTCAGTTGCTGACACAGTCGGAAAAGCTAAACAAAAATGCAACACGACGGGTCCAAACTTAAACACACAAAAAACATTAAACGAGTGGAAGGGACAAGTCCCATGGCTAATCGTTGAAAAGATTGAAGGGGAGACCCGTTTTAATTGTGAAATATGTAAAAATTCATCTAAGGCATGCAATCTGAGCACAGTTTGGGCATATGAAGGTTTTTGAAAAATAAAATTGTATAATACTGAAAAGACACTGTTGAACTAGTATAAATAAAGTTGCTAATATGTTTATTTTGATTTTTTTTGCATGAAAATAACCATTATTATTTATTTTTAGGTCATTTACAAAAAATAAGAATTATTTTCCAAAACTAAGTAGTAACGTTAAGAATAAAATTTCAGAGTTAAGAATTCTTTTTGAAAATCTGGTAGTAATTTAAGAATTTCACAAAACCTTATCTGGAGCTCTGCCCATGCATATTAAATCTTTAACCAATACAAATAACACACCATGTACTCAAAGAACATTCGTAGAAAACATACTTGCAAGACTACTGGTATACAAAATATTTTATAAACTACAAATTAAAAACCCTGCAGAAAAATCCAAAACTCAAATAAATGGCAAATCCTTTTTTGAGAACAAGTCCACATTATTATCTTTGATATCTTCATACATTCCAGTGTTTTTCGTAACTGCACATGATATATATATATATGTCTTTTAAAACCTTCAAAAACTGGAATGCTGTTTCTTCTTTTGCAAAGGAATATATACCGTTTCATTTCCAGATAAAAAAGATTGTATGCTTTCTTAGAAGATGAGCCTTAAAGGAATGGTTTAGGATCAATGGATAAAAAACTGTCAATTACATTTACAGTGTCCGACAAATCCATTGCCCGGAGCCCGGGGGCTACCGAAATTTTTCATCGGGCTACTGAAATTTTCCAGCTGACGCCCGCCGGGCTACTATAAATCTATAAGAGCGGTAGCCCGGTTTATTGACAGACATACGTAGAATAAACACGCTGACCATGTGTTTGTACACTGTGTATTGCTTATAATCCGATAACAAAGTGCAATCAATTATCTAATCAGTCACCGATCACTTGCGGTAATGTCTTAAACAGTAACAGTGTATTTTAATCATCCAATCAGAATCAACATTTGTCGTCTGCTAATAATATAATGAGAGCCGGTTGGATAGTTGGCGCACATGATGCAACATCATTTCGCAGTTTGGAATTCTTTGTTTACCGCAACAATGAGTAATAGCGACAACGTTTTTGATGTCGTTAAATATCGAAGGACGCCAAACATTAAATAAATCAAAACAATAGCGGATTCTTCAAAACGGTAACGAAACCGAAAATGAATATTAATGACAACTTTGTGAACGCGGTTAACACCTGCTAATTAATTTGCATTGTCAATTAATAATTGGATTAATCGCCTGTTTATCAATAATCCCATATATACCCGATTTATATTTTTAAAACCAAATTATGGGTGGGTAATATAGACAATAAGAGTCATAAACACAAACGTTTGAAATTTTCTAAAGTGTCAAATGAATATCGGCATATGGTTCTATTTAAAGATATGATGAAATAAGCTCCCAATCAGGACCGTTGTATTGCAACATGCGTAAATAACCTGCCACGGTTTGCACGCGTTGTGTACAGCTATTTTAGGTTACAAAATTCTGCATTTAAGAAATGAATTTCTTTGTCCTGATAAAAAGCGTGCAAAAATTGGCGTGGGTGTATTTATTTGTAAATAAAAAAATTCGTAGCGAGTACAACATTGAGATCATTTAATTTCCATTAAAAGTTTCGTTGTGAATTTTAACTAAAGTACCGGGATATATCGCGAATTATTTGGCATTGACATTTTCTCTTAATAAAATATCATGTAAACACGAGTTCCTTCATTATTGAAACAATTATTGTATTGTGTACTGACTGCACACAAGTTTCGTAACATACGGATGAAATACGTAAATTCGGATAGTACTTAAAGTCGGACACAAGTAAATAAATGCTTTAATACTCTTGATTTCTTGAAACTCAGTATTTGTTGTTAAAAAGGGCAATTGCATTGATTAACACCATACGAGTCAATCGTATTGATCATCTAAACGCTTTATTTACGTTTACGACTTAACGTGCTGTCCGAATTTAAGTACACATACATGTGCACATACATGTAATATCTACATGTAGTATCTGTTTTTCTTTGGTACATTTACATTTAAGTACACGGTGCATGTACTGTAACATTAATTTACGATATTGACTACATGTACATCAGACTACTTGCTGTTTTATGTATATGTATGTATACATATTATGTATATCTAAATGAAGAAATAAAATAAAGATGAAAACCTGCCTCTTATCATTTTGTAGGAAAATTTTATGGGCTACCAAATATTTTTATTGGTAGCCCAGTGGGCTACCTGAAAAATAAGAAATTTGTCGGACACTGATTTACAACATTGCTTAATATATTTGATAAAAAAGCTTAAAAAAGCTTGAACTATGCAGCAGTCCTAGAAAAGATGGATCGTAGCTTCATCACCAAGATGCTCTTCAAACTCATCCATTTGCTCAAATGTTCCAATTGGAAGACTGATGTTCTCTGGCAGTTGCATTGGCTCGTCATCAGTAGCTGACCTAGCCAAGAGCCACTGCAGCATCTGCTTCATTTCCCTGTTCTCATCTCTCATTGTTTCCAACACCGTTAAAATCTGTGTAACTGCATCTGACGACAGAGTAAAAAACAACTGTACCTTAAATTATGTTGACAATAATATATATCACAGCTGGGTCGGATATAATTATATCGGATGTGTGCCGATATAACGGTGGCGGGCCCGATTTGTGCCAACAGCTGTTGTACAGCTAGGGCTGATTATAGCAACTTGCACCTATATGCCCGTCAACGTCAATTTGTTTCTTTTATAAGAAGAAGTATGTATTATTATAGATCACTAAATGACTGTGTATTTTATATTTTTTAAGTTGGATTATCTGTTTACATCAATTATTTATGTAATTAAATATCAGGTATTTTATAAGCAGTAATTCCAAAACTGAAATTATTTTAAGTTAAAGTTTCAAGCACAAAAATCAGTTACTTTGTCCTATGAACTGTCTTTGGGAAGGCTCTTCAGCTGCCTGGACTTAATGGGAGTGACCGACCTCTGCCATGCACTGCTGGACATTCCTTGTAAAGATTATGTTGGCAAACGAGGCGGTGGTGAATATTTTATTTTCTGAAATAAATTTGTACAATAAACATTACAAATTTAATTATTTCTTAATACACAGACTTTTTTAATATTCTGCAAATATGTGTTTAAATAATCATTAAAATTTGCCCACAGGCAGACAACCTTGGCTTGCGTGCAAGTAATCAAAGATCTATAAAAAAACATTATATTATACGTCTTTGATGTAATACGTTTAAATTAATAATATCAATGTATGAGATAAGTAAGATTCTCATGCATTAGCATGATTACTCATTAAGTGTTCCATTTTTTCAGACATGCGCCTGTCTGCTATAAATAGTTTGTATTGAATTTTAGGCAGAATCAAGTTGAATTAAGCAGTTTAACTAAGAGATTGATCTATGGCGACAATCGAACGTAACGACTTACGTCGCGAAAATACATGACAAATGCAAAGCGAATAAAAAGTCTCATAATTTGCAGTTCAAATTATTAAACACACAGGCATTCATTGAAGTAACAGATAAATAAATAATGCGTGATCAGCAATATATATCTGATTTTAAAAGAAATATATAATTGCGTGTATAATATCACAATTTAACAAATTACCCGTTTCGAGTGATTTTGTTTTGAATGTTTTCGCGAGGCGGAATTAACATCTGCGCATGCGCATTTTATTTAAATACTTTATTTTTCTGCGCGATTATTTAAATTAAAATTATCTCTTGAAAATAACTACATATTAATCATAGTATATACATTATTGAAAACATAGCAATATCAAAAACAGAATTTTCAAAAAATGTGCGCCCGATAGCTGATTTTGTCCTTTGTTGGGCGGCCCAAATGGGACCCATATGGGCTGCATATTATTTGCTTATGCATTGATTGTATATTTTTTGGTAAAATATTAGCAGTTGAGATCAAGTTTGTCATACATACGTTTTAAGAAATTAGTTTTTAATCAAATAAATAAAAGTTTATATCTTTTTCTTAATAGCGCAATAATATGGGACCTATATGGGACCCTTAAGGGCATTCCCATATGGGCTTACCCATAAAGGTCCCAAATGACTCCCATTTGGGCTTACCCATATGAGTTTTCCCAGAAACAGCCCGGTAGATGATTTTGTGCTTTGTTGGGCGGCCCAAATGGGACCCATATGGGACCTATATGGACTGCATATTATTTGATTATGCATTGATTTTCTATTTTTGGGTAAAATATTAGCAGTTTAGATCAGCATACGTTTTAAGAAATGAGTTTTTAATCAAATAAATACAAGTTTACATCTTTTTCGTGATAGCGCAATAATATGGGACCTATATGGGACCCTTATCGGCATTCCCACATGGGCAAGCCCATATAGCTCCCAAATGACTCCCATATGGGACCCGTATGGGACCCATATGGGCCGCATATTATTTGCTTATGCATTGATTTTCTATTTTTGGGTAAAATATTAGCAGTTTAGATCAAGTTAGTCCTACATACGTTTTAAAAAATGAGTTTTTAATCAAATAAATACAAGTTTACATATTTTCCCGATAGCGCAATAATATGGGACCTATATGGGACCCTTGTGGGCATTCCCATATGGGCTAGCCCATATTGGTCCCAAATGACTCCCATATGGGCTTACCCATATGGGTTTGCCCAGAAACAGCCCATATGGGACCCATATGTGCATGTTTGCTGGGTATTAGACACCTTGCACTTTACCGTTCCATAAGATTAAAACATTTTATTTATTTATTATCTTTCGTCCTGTTCTTTCTTTCAATAGTGGCTGTACTAGTAATACAACTTTGACATTCTATTATGTAAGGTGACGTTAAAAGTAAAACATAGGGACATTTTAGCAGCCGCCGCCGATTATTGTGTCCTTAAAATGTCATGCGGGTCTAACGGGTAATAAAATAGGAATACGGCACTCAGGGGACGGGGTATTGCAGTTCTTAAAATGTAAGGAACTCCTCCATGATAATAGGATTAAAACGATTTTATTTTATTTTTGTAAATAAGTACTGAATTTACATAGCATAGGGCCAAAGAACAAGAAGTGTCATAAGAGGCTAATTATAGCCCTATCTAATCGGCTGGATCGGCATGAAATATCAGTACGTTGGAAAACCTTTCGATGTCAAGATTATGACAATTTCAAATTGGAAAAATATAATACCTGGAAAAACAACTGAAAATATCCACGTCTCTGTCCCTTACGGGCGTGACTTTACCTCCACGATAAAATGCACGTAGGAAGCCATGCTGATGGAAATAAGTGATTAAGTCTTATGTAAGGGAGAAAAAACACGCAAAATGCCACTAATGAGTTACCTCCCCAAGACAGCAGCACCTCCCGCAAACGCCACTCGTTTTCGTTTTTCGTATACCGTTCTTTTTTCAACCCAAGAACGGTAAACGGGATCAAACAATCCGTTCCAATTTTCAAACATTTATTTTTGTTATATGAATTGAAACGAAATATGAACATGGGTATCAATTTCGTTTTTTGTTTTATAATACGTACAACGAAAAACGATATAAAGAAGTTAATTTCGTTTTCGTATTTTGTTTAAGTTCCGGTTATTAGAAAATCGGAATACGAACTTATATGCGTTGATTTTTGTGTTTCGTTGTTTCGAATATTAAACGAAAAAGGGAAAGACGGTATATTCACGGACCTGATTAGCATTTACTGAAATGTACAAAATAACATGCATTAGCAGCTAAACTTGCGTCCAGAAACTCTGTCGGATCTTGGATTGGTGACACCGACAGTAACAAACCTGACAAAACGCGTTGTTTAAATTTGTGTGCCCAACTACGCGTATGGGATACGACGACTAATTAACCGTCAGAACATCCATGGCAATTTATGCAATAGATGGAATACACATTTAACTCCATTTCCTGTGTGTATTGGTTATCAATAACCGCGACAAGCGAAAATGATATCGGCAGCTTCTTATTGGAAAAGTCACTTTTGTCTCCGTGTATACAGTAACGTCTTATAGACGATCGAAACGGCTTCATTCGGCAACGTCGAAGCGCATTAATTTGCAAATACTATTACACGTGAGTGTTTCCATTTTTTCGGCGAAGCTGTATACGCCAGCTTTTCACCTTACCTGACCTTTGTAACTGTCCAATAAAATTCTAATAAAATTTCCCGCGGCTAGGTCAGAATGAATACACTTCATTTATCCCAAAGGCTGATTTGAGCTTACGACCAGAACATTGGAAACATGTCCGCGTCTTTGTAACACTGTTTTACTGCGTGTTCAGCATGAAACAATTTTATCTCTAATTAAAAGGCTTAATAGATAGAACAGTTTTACACTCAATCTCGACATCAATACAGTTTTTGCGTGCACCTTTTATTTTCAGAGGATTTCCAGGGCGAGAACGTTTGTACTTAAAGGCTTTATTCTCGTATTGAGTACTAACTTCCATATTCCTGTCAACATGTTCAACATGTAAAAGTATACAGGTATACTGCATCTTCACGACTAACCTTATGTGCTGACCGGAGTTCGCGGCCAGTAAAATAATCGTTATTTATTTATACCTAATGATAAAATATGACATTTCTGCATTGAAATAAAAGCAGTGAAAATAACAAATTGTTATTTTCACCAATGAAAATAACAAATTTTCGGAACTCCTTTCCTATTTTTAGATTATCATAAATAATTATATATATATTTTCTATGATCACGAGTGAATTAAAATCGACATTCCACCGTATCCAACACATTTTCTTTCTATTTTATGCTTAAATTCACCGTTTATTTAGATTGTAAGAGTTTTAACTGGAAATTTCGCTGGTATAATGACGTCATTTTGTGTTTTTAAATGTATTTAGGCACGCCTCGGGAGAAACTCCGAGAAAGGGTAACTTTTCAGCGAAAGGGAAACAGCTGTTAATTATTTTCTTCAAAAAGGGGCATAAAAGAAACAGAATATTTGTTCATGTCAGTGTAAGATCGTTTGTTATTTCACGAGTGATCATAGAAATTATATGTATTATTATTTTTCTATGATCACGAGTAATATCCTCGAGTAATAACAAATATCCTCTATATAATAAAGACGCTGAAGGGTGAACTAGGTGAACTGGAATTTTCTGTAGACGAGAAAAAATGTTATATGAATACCCAGTTGGCACCCAAACGTTGCTGCAACGTTGTATTTAGGTTGCAGTCAAACGTTGCAGGTTTGTTGTACCAATGGTGTATATGAAATATTTCCCGAAGTCCGGGTAATGTTTTGTATGCAACGTTGTGGCAACGTTCGGTAATGGTTGCCGACGTTGCGACCTAAATATTACGTTGCAGCAACGTTCGCAAAACGTTTGATGCCCACTGGGTATATCCAGCGATATAATTATGGTATGTCAATAATAGATTCTTAATGTGTTTCAACAATACCATGATAAATATTATTTTTAATTAATTTAACAAGAATTATTCCACTATATTGACTAATGTATTAAGCATGAGCGCGATAATTCTCGATTCTGTTAATAATCGAATCATATAGCAATGCCCGACAAAGCACTAAAACAGGTTTGTTCGAAGAACGAGCGTATAAATATTTAAAATATGTACGGATACTTCGCGTGTGGCTGGTTGACTCATATGTTCTAATTTCACTTCCATTCTTCTTTTGCTTTTCTGTTTTGTATCTATAGGTTTTTGACCAGCAATATGTAATGATGTAAAATAAGCCGCGAAAACTCAGCGTAACATCCCGTACTGCGTGTGATGCAGCTAAGAAATGCACAGAAAAAGACATTCGCTATCACTGATCTCATTCATTGAACTCTTTACCTTTCATAAACTCCAACAACAATCAACGCCGTAAATCTTGTTTTAAAGATATTTCTTGTTAAAAGTACCGGGGGTATTTGGCGCCGATCGATATGGTACTGAGTTCTCCATTATCCTGTGTGGATAATCTGCATACCAGGGACGATCCCTATGCGTTTTTTTGTATCATGATAGGGTATTGGTTGGTTGGTATAGGTGTATAACAGTAACGCACCTTGACCTATATTTGCACGCTGAAACCTCTCAGTTGCGTTTTGATAAAGTTGATTTTGTTCTAAAAATGCTTGTTTTCTTGTGAGGACGACTCCATTTTTGAAAACAAACTTCAAGTCAGTTTTAATAAAAACTTACTGCAATTATTTCTTTTACTTAGCGATGAATCTTGACTTAAAAAGACGCAATAAAGAAATAATTAAAATAATGTTTCTCTCACTCCACAAGTCCCATCTTTTTCCTACTTCCAATGGACCGTAGCTAGCTCCGTACGACAATTGGGGAAAACACGCAGTCAATAAACTTCCATACATCTGGAAAATACAAAATGCGCACTTTGGTCGTACCGGTACCCCTTGTGCCAACCCTTATTATAATGTATATAAAGTGTGGATATTATTTTAAAGGGGACTTTACACGTTTTGGTAAATTGACAAAATTAAAGTCTTTTCAGATTCGTAAATTTTCGTTTTTGTTATGATATTTGTGAGGAAACGGTAATACTGAAGATTTACCATGCTCTAAAATAGCCATTTTATGCATATTTTGACGATTTAAAAACCTGAAAATTATAAAGCGTTGTAAAGCGAAACGATTGAATAATTTGGAATATTATGTTGTTGTCGTTATATTTTGTGAAACTGCGATTATTGCTTATAAAAAGTATAAAATACATCTTTTAGTGTATAAGCACGGATGGTCGAGTGGTCTAAATGGGTAGACTTTAACGAGCCCTGTTGAGGGTCTCTTTTTTTAAATTGTATTCTTGATTTTTTACTGGAGCTTTTTAGATCCAATGTTAACATTTATCAATATAAAACATTTAAAGACAAACTTCAGTACATGCCAAAATCTGTAAAAAGGCCAATTTAATATATGTGCGAGATGTTAATACATGGTCTTATTATCCCATGTGTATATACAATCTGTTGTCGAAATTAATAAAATATGTTGAGTAAGGCATACCAGCGGGGCTGATCCTAGACGGTTCTGATGACATGAACAGTATTCTGGAGCATTAGGGCGATAACGTTGACTTCACGCGGTGCCGTCCGGGCTGTACAGTTTCTGTTGCAAGTTTTGATGTTATGCAATGAGTTTGAATCTATGGAAGTCGTTCGAGGTGGCAGACGTTTCACCTAGGGCCTTGCGGTAAAGAATAGCTACAGGTTAGTTGAAGTTTGTAGACATTGAACGTAGAAGCTTCGTTGAAGGCAAGTGGCAACTCTCCCATGTTTGTCGCGTTGTATATATTCGTGGCATCTCGATTATTTTTTTAGTTTATAATCATAAGGCGGGCGGCATGAGGAACATTATTTGTTATATTCTATTGAATTTGTAATAAGCCTTCCAATGGCTTCAAAAGGCACATTGTAATGCGAGGTCGCAAATAGCGCTCGGTTGCGGAATCGAGTTACATAAAATTGTCATTTTCCCTTACTGTTAAAAAGTCCTTTGTAATATGCATGATATTATGTATGCGATGCGGAGGTAATCTATGAGAATAAGTCAAGTGTGTATATTTCAATGATGCTGCATTATGTGAGAATCCTGGGCGAGTCCTAGCAATCTTTCCTAATTAATTTACCTGAGTAAGTTGACAAGAATGTTGAATTATAGCTGTTATGCCCAGCCATGTGTTTGTTTAGAGAAAGATAATCAATGTTCGGCACGGTTTTGTGCTGTAGGAAGATACCGGAATATCCGGTCCAAAAACGCACATGCTGCCAGAACAGAATCAGTCCAATCGGGGTACTAGTATACTGTGATAACATATCAGTCCAGTTGGGGTGTACAATGATAATGATTAAGTCCAGTTGGGGTGTACAGTGATAATGAATCAGTTCAGTTGGGTTGTCCATTGATAATGAATCAGTCTAGTTGAGTGTGCAGTGATCATGAATAGGTCCATTTGGGGTGTGCAGTGATCATGAATCAGATACTCGCAATTCCAAAAGCCTAACAGATTTGGTCGAGCTTAGTCATTAAATAACGCACCAAACAACATCATCGGACACATGTTTTGTCAATTTTCATGAAAATGCATGTGTCTTGAGTTTTCACAAGGCAAATGTTGACCACGAATTATGGCTGATAAGCATGTAAATCATGAAAAGGTATTGTTTAGGTTTTATTAAGCTTGAATAACATATTTCATTTTAAAAACAAATAATATTACAGATTAAATGTACATATGCATAATTCTAATACAAAACATGTTTAATAGTTCAAAAAGAAAACATTACTAACGGTGAGATCATGAACACGTTTAAAACATTTCTAACGAATGTGTAACAAACTAAAGCACATCACAAATGCCGTGTTATGCTTATGAAAATGTATCCTCTAAATAAGTTTCGCCACATTATGCGAAAATGGGTCTTATATAGCCAGTATAGCTACAGACCAGTATGCAAATTAACACAGTCTGGTCAGGAGCTACCCTGGAGATCACGTAACCTTGTCTGACTGAAAGTGGACATTGTAGCGTGACCAGATTGCGCGTATGCGTAAGACCCAATTCGGCATCACGAAGCCCAATTTATAAATACTGTTATTGAGTGAATTATAAATTGAAATTCCAGTGCATAGAGTGAAATAATAAATTGAACAACACACGTGCCAGTTTTCTATAATCTAGGTGGTAACATTTTAACTTTATACTCAAGTGAACATTTCTTAATCAAGGCAAACATGATTCACTGTTTATAAAATGGAAGCAATCATATCTTAAGTATGAAACACTGTTCTGTACAATAAATAAATGAAAAAACCTTTAATTGTACGACAATACTTTGAAGAGATTAAGTTTTTTCGTCATTTAAAAACATATAGCAAATCTTACAATACACGTATATTACATTTTTTAAACAATTCTTTAAACTGACTGAACAATTTACCAAAATGAACATGATCACAATCTGATTTCTAGTGATTCATGAAAAATCAAAACTCTATCTACATGCAAGTCTGGTAATATACCGTCAAAATGATAAAATCCAATGGACAAATTAATGTTTTATATCATACTAACTTTGGTAATATAAACCTGCAACATAAGCCTATGGCATCTCGTCAACAGTTATCATTTACAATATATTTATATTCATTCCTTCCAAACGAGTAATACTTTATAACCACTTCTGTAATATATATTCACTTCTTTTTGTATTTTTAGGTGGGGGGTATGTCGCATTTTAGGTCTGTTTATGGGGTGTTTTAAAGAACAAACGGTGGGTAGTTAAAAGCCTTATTATAAGTAGTAATGAGTAGTAATAAGTTGAACGTGTCGATTGAGTATACATGTATATGCATAAACTGGCCTTCCATGTGATTCTGGCACAGTGATTAATATAAACAATTGATTTACAATATTTGAGTAGCGTTGTATTAGTTATATATTCTACAATATTAGCTTTGTTTCAGAATAGCCATTTAAGGAAACTTGAACATTCTGGTAGCCATGTTTTTAACCTCCAAAACCACCTTCAAACGCTCCAGACATATACTTCAAAAAAGTAAACCTCAACAAGGGACCAATGTCTACCACATAAACATGATTTGATTTAACATGAAGCTTGGTCGAGGACCACTAGACGATGTAACTGGCAAAATACCAAACCTACCAGGTATGTGCCTTGAGGTTTAAGAGAAGCTTTGAATATTTAAAATATTATATACATATACGGTAAACAAGTAACCACACA
Source organism: Dreissena polymorpha (assembly GCF_020536995.1). Lineage (NCBI taxonomy): Eukaryota > Metazoa > Mollusca > Bivalvia > Myida > Dreissenidae > Dreissena > Dreissena polymorpha. The sequence continues at coordinate 199,235,983 of NC_068355.1, forward strand.
GAGGGTCCAATATTTACCATATAAGTATGTTTTGAACAATTTGATACAGAACCACAATTTGATGTTACATATCGAAAACCATATCTTTGGGCCTTATCGTTTCAAGAATAGGATAGCCCCAGTTCGTGAGTTTAGCCGCATGATTCTAACAAACTTGGTAGAGGACCATAATATAAAATTACATGTCAAATGTTACAATTCTAGGCCGTGTCCTTTAAGAGAATATTTTTAATTATGTTTACTTTATACAAGTCTATATTTATGATGAGATAACTGAGGTGTTGCAAATTTTTACCCCAGAGGCACGATAGGAAAAAATAAGTTAAGCACCAGTAGACGATGTTAAACACAAATAATTATATGAAGCCCTGACCATGTGGTTTCGGAGAATTTTTCGATGTTTTCTTAAAAATGTGTGTTAAGCTCTAGTGGCCTACACATGCAATAGACTGAAATGATGAGACATTTTAGAACGAGGGTCACCCAATAATTATTCTTATGAAGTTTCAATAAAATCAGCCAATATTTCTTGAGAAGTGTTAAGAAAGTTAACAGATGCATCCGATGCACGGAATTACAGATCACAGAAGACAGGGTTTCTTGAAGCTTCTGATCAGCACAATGCGCTCTGGTGAACTATAAACATAATCCTATTGTCAAGCAATAAAAGTCCCCTACCGGCTCCACCATTGTCAGAAGTTCCACCATTGATTTTAATTGTTTTTATTTTTTTTATTTGTTGCCATAGCAACCAGAATTTTTGACGTAGGAACAAAATGAACTGACGTGCAAAATGTCCATATTGCCATCTATCCATGTTCCAAGTTTCGTGAAAAAAAAATTAAGAACTTTTAAAGTTTACACAGGATCCAGAAAACCACCATTTTCAGCAGTATTTCTAGTCTATTTGTTGCCATAGCAACAAGAATTTTTGACGTAGGAACAAAATGAAATGACGTGCACAATGTCCATATTGCCATCTATCCGTGTTCCAAGTTTCATGAAAAAATATTAAGAACTTTTGAAGTTATCGCAGGATCCAGAAAACCACCATTTTCAGCAGTATTTCAAGTCTCTTTGTTGCCACTGCAACCAGAATTTTAGACGTAGGAACAAAATAAAATGACGTGCATAATGTCCATATTGTCATCTATCCATGTTCCAAGTTTCGTGAAAAAATGTTAAGAACTTTTAAAGTTATCGCAGGATCCAGAAAAGTGTGACGGACGGACAGAGGGAGCGCAAACCATAAGTCCCCTCCGGTGAAACCGGTAGGGGACTTATTAACCATTTTGTAGATTTAACTTTCTCAAAAAAGTGTATGGTAAATGGGCCTCAATTCATTTGGTTCTCGAAGAGTGTAAAAGACATGGCACTGTGAAGAAGGGCCCTTTCACAACGCTAAGAATATTAACCACCTCCAAAACAGGGATGGAAATAAGCAGTGACCAACGGCCAATGACCTCTAAAATAAGTGGTGAGCCACAATACTTTCTGAGAAAGCTCAATCTTTAAAAGAAGTATTGACAGGAGGCTGGGCAACCATGGCCAAAAGGTTAGTTTTTACAAGGCAACAGGTGAATGACTATTATGCAATATTTAACTATTAACCAAAATGCCTGTAAGTAAGGCATGCTGGAAACAATAATTAATTGTATTTAAAAAAAACATTTAGTTAGTTTATGTTTTTGACAGTACCCAAATGTTAGTAAGACATTTTAATTGTTTGTCAAATTTTTCTGATAGGTTTCAGAAGTGTGAAGAATCCTAAACTGGTTTAAAGCTGATTTTATACTACTTTTTGAACCACAAAAACTAAACTTTCTGATACACAATATCAGAATCAAAACGCTGCAGGACCTCCAAAGTGTTCCGTGAGACATGCTGGAAACAATACTTGTTTAAAAAAACACTTTTAGTTAGTTGATGTTTCTGACAGCACCAAAATGTTAGAAAGGCATTTGATGTTTCTGACAGCACCAAAATATTAGAAAGGCATTTTAATTGTTTGTCAATTTTTTCTGACAGGTTTAAGAAGTGTGCAGAATCCAAAACTGGTTTATAGATGATTTATACTACTTTGAAAACAAAGTTAAAACAAGATGTGTTTGAGAAACATTATGTCCCCTCATACATTTTACCTTTGACCATGAAGGATGACCTTGACCTTGACCTTTAACCATTTAATGTGCAGCTCTATGAGATACACCAAATGCCAAATATGCCAAATATCAAGTTGTTATCTTCAATATTGCAAAAGTGTATATTAAATGAGCGATTCTGACCCATATATTTGACCTTTGACCGTGAAGAATGACATTGACCTTGACATTTCACCACTCAAAATGTGCAGCTCCATGAGATACACATGCATGCAAAATATGTTGCTTTTTTCAATATTGCAAAAGTTATGATAAATGTTTAAGTTTGACGCAAACCAACAGACACGGCAAAACAATATGTTTCCCAGTATAGAATGGGGGGACATAAAAACCTGAAATATTCCATTTGGTTTTAAATAACAAGTTTAACACTCTTACTTGCGTCTGTTTTGCAATCAAGATACATCCAGTTACTAGTATTACACAATGTGGAGTACATTATACTGTGTACTTAACCAGGGTGAAGAATCAAAGGGGTTTTCAGGGGGGGGGGGGGGGGGAATAACTTAAGGGAAAAGAATAAATCATTGAATACTTCTGAAATAGGAGACAAAATTACATGTTGCGTAATTCATAACCGTGTAGTATTAATAGAATTTTGAACAACAAAACAGGCTAATTAAATATAGTAATTCCGGTGTATTTTGGATCGCCATCAGCAGCACAAAATATTCTTTTATGCGCTTGTTGAAATTCTAAGAAAGAATGTTTTTAAAAGTTATTTTTTAAAAAGCACCACTTAAAAATTTAATTTACATCCATTTACGTTTAATTGGGATCACCATACAGTAACGTGATCCTTCAACCTGTTTTTACTGACAGACAACATATCTTGTTTATTGCAAATCCGGTTAAATTGTATCGATAACGATTACTTCATTTATGTAGAGTCGTAAGGATAAGCGCGAATTGTTAACAACTTTATAACAAATTGTGTTTTCCATAGATGCTTCAAATTTAACAATATATAATTTGCTTATAATATTGCTTATACCTATAATATTGTATGTCTGTCTGTATTGACTGTAAATGAATAAGACTAATTGGAAATTTTCGTCGTCGCTTCAAACACTCCTTTAACAGAAATTCAGTACCACTTTTCCGCGATTAATACCAATGAACTAGTTCATTGGCCTTGAATAAGAAGATCCAGTAACTATAACCTCATAACTAAGTAAAAAGTTGATTGTGCGACCTCATGCAAGTGCATTCTAAGTTACCAGCCTCTCTACAAAGCGATTTATCGTGAACAATTATTACAAGTTCAACGGCAAAAATACCGACGCATTGTTTTTTTTCAAAATCATAGCAGATTAAAGTATTGGCGAACTAGTCTTTTTTGAAACACAACGAAATTTCATATTGACGAATATGCATGGTTTAACAGTATTCTTAAGCACTTTACAAAATTATTTTCATGCATATTATTTCCTAACGAATCAAATTTGATTTCATTTTTTTTACAATTCAATATTTCATTTATGGCATGTACATATATTTCACCTACTTAATCGAGTCTAAAGAAATGTAAAAAAAGGCACTATGATATAAACATAAATGTGTCAAATACTTTGCAAACTGAAATTAACATGTGTTAGTCGTAAAATTTCATTTATTAAACATGAACTTATGACTGACACACAGTATACTTATTTTCGACCAGCTCTCTCTCGTGTATGTATCCTTATGTGTCTCTTCAAGCAAGCATTCCGGTTACATGAATAACCACACACCTCACACGTGTACGGTCTTTCCCCGGTATGTGTCATCATGTGTTTCTTCAAGGTACCACTCTCGTTAAATGCGTAACCACACACCTCACACTTGTAAGGTCTTTCTCCTGTATGTATCCTCATGTGTTTCGTAAAGTTATTACTATTGTTACATGCATAGCCACACACCTCACACTTGAATGGCTTTTCTCCTGTATGTATCCTCATGTGTGTCTTCAAGTCACAATTCCGGTAACATGCATAACCACACACTTCACACTTGCAGGGTCTTTCTCCGGTATGTATCATCATGTGTCTCGACAAGGTACCACTATTGTTACATGCATAACCACACACCTCACACTTGTATGGCCTTTCTCCTGTATGTATCCTCATGTGACTCGTCAAGTCACTATTTCGGATGAATGCATGACCACACATCTCACACTTAAAGGGTCTTTCTCCTGTATGTATTCGTCTGTGTCTCTTCAAGTTACCACTATTGTTACATTCATAACCACACACCTCACACTTGTATGGCATTTCTTCTGTAGGTATCCCCATGTGTGTCTTCAAATCACCATTCTGGTTACATGCATAACCACATACCTCAAATTTGTATGGTCTTTCCCCTTTATGTATCATCATGTGTTTCTTCAACCTACCAATCTGGTAAAATACGTAACAACACACGTCACACTTGTACAGTTTTTGTTCTGCATGTATCCTCATGTGTTTCTTCAAGTTACCAATCGTTTTACATGCATAACCACAAAGCTTACACTTGTATGGCCTTTCTTCTGTATGTTTCCTCATGTGTGTCTTCAAGTCATCATTCCGCTTATATGCATTACCACACACCTCACACTTGTACGGTCTCTCTCCTGTATGTGTCCTCATGTGTGTCTTCAAGTAACCACTATATTTACTTAAATAGCCACACACCTCACACTTTAACTGTCTCTCTCCTGTATGTTTCTTCATGCGTGCCTTCAAGTGACCACTGTTTTTACTGGAATAACTGCACAAATTATCGTCTCTGATAAGGCCTAGTTCTCTGGCAAATTCATCTCTGTACCAGACCAGCAGTTCCTCTCCTTTAGCAAAACAAATATTAACAAGTTATCTATAAAAAAATAAGCAATCATTCACCCTTTGGAAACACTAAAAGCCTTCACTACGCCTGTGCATATGTGCTAATTTTATAACATAAAATTATCGGTAATTCTTTATTCTTCTCAAGTTTTTATTCTGAGACTGAAATAAAGTACATGCCAAGTTAACCGTTTTGGTTATTTTAGTTTTTTCTTAATATTTGTAAATGTTGCATGACTTAAATGAAATGGTAGAAAGGTAAGAAATGTGTTCAAAATCGTTCCGACATGGCGTCATACCCAACCAGACATATTGAGAAGTGTGTTTTTCAATTACTTGGATTCACCTGACATTCAGTGTTATGTTTACGTTTATAAGGTCTTTCTACGCCTGAGCCTGCATTAGGCGACGACTTTGAGAGCGTCTTAGACAGCTCTCAGACTTAGGAAGAAGTTGGAATAAGAGCTGCAATGTCCAACTATTTATTTTATTCTCTAAGGTATTAAATCTTGGTGCGGCCTTGAGCAAAGGTGATCCACATTGAATATTCATATCTTTAGTCAATCAATATGCATGTACCTGATGAAATTGGCTTCAATGTACAGTAATAGATGCCTCCTTTGTACTGGAATGCTACAAGGTTTGTATCTGCCTCCGTCATTGCAAAGTTCACGTATCTCATCCAGTTAGAGGTGGCCTTGTTCTGGGCATCCACAAAGTGGCTCCCTTTGCCTTCATTATAGATCTGAATTGCATAGAATCTTACTATAAACAACCAACAGATAAATAAGATTGATACACAAGAAAACATGATACCTTATATACGTGTTATTAAGAGCAACATTCAATTCTTAGACTAGAATTCCAAAAAATGCATTTTAAAACTAACCAGCTGCAATGATCATACAATATTTTCTACAGCATAAACAGACTCGGCAATTTGTTCTGGATGTTTAAGTTTCATTTATGTCAAATAGTACAGTACTTAACACCCTTGAATTACTCACACAAGTTTAAACAATAACTCACTCAGTTTCACAAGATGTGAGAAATCTATACATGTCAGCATGATTATATACAACACATAATAATTATGTCAACTAGAAATGTGCTACACACATATCAATTATTAATTCTACAGCAGACAAACAGAAAATATGCCAAAATTCAGCCAAAACTGTTGCAGTTGAAATAACTCTTTTTAAAACCCATCTACACAATAAGGACAATCAGCTCTTAAAGTCTGAGCGAAATCTGCAAAGCACTACGAGGCATTTAAGACTCGAAATTGGGACTGTATATTCTATAAATGAAAACCAGAAAAAAGAGCCCTAACTCTGCCAAACCATGTCGTAGCTAAAGTTTATTTCATAACAATTATCTTCAGCAAATAAAGATAACTCAACTGTGAAAAACTTGAACAAGATCCACACAGAAGTAAATCGTTGTGACTATATATTTCATAGTGGTACAACAGACAAACAGCCATAATTCTATCGAAATTTGTGGTAGTTTCTTTCGTTGCAATCCTATATGCATGATGGTCATTCGACTTTGAAAGTTTGGGAAAAAATCATAACAAAATACTTACAGTTAAATTGAAAACACAAGTTCCATGATTTGAAAAACAAACAAATAACCATAAACCTGCCCAAACTCCTTTAAATCCCAATTCCTTTTGTTTACGATCATCTACACATTATTTTCACGGAACTGTTAAAGTGTGAGGGAGATTCACCCATTAGTTCAAGAGTAATTGGAATAACAAGCATGAGAGACATGCTGTGGGACAGGCGGCAAATACCAGGTTCAATTCCTCCCACTCTGTGTTGGGGTAATAAACATTTAATTCCCTTAAACACTGCTAGATAGATAATGAATCGGTTGCAGTTGCAGAGTTTTTTGTAAACAATTTAGACATTGTTAAAGTACTCTTGCATTGCAAACCATAAATAGGTATCAATGTATCACGCTGAGCGTTACTTTGAAGTGAACTTCACCTGCCAGCAATATCCTGACTTGTGGTTGTCTGTGATGATATCGCCCCCGTAAGGTCCAAACATGATCCTGGATTCGAGTGCCACCTTGGAAAACACTCCAAGACCAGCTCCAACTATTTTGGAGCTTTTGATTTCAAGGCAATCTGGCAAAGTATGCTCAGCTTTATGAGGATCCCCTTGTGGCACCTGCAGTTTATAGTAGGTATATGTGCATTTTGTATAAAAATAATAAGGCAATATTTAAGGTTTCTCTTGAATGTATTGACATATATATATTAAAACAATAAAAGTCTGTTATATTCATTACCAGTAATACACTTTTTGAGTAACAGTCTCGTGTATTCATACTTATATCTTTCTTTCCTTTTTTCTCTACCAAATGTAATTTATACTTAAGAAAGAACACAGCTTCACCTGTTTGTCCTGTATGTAATTGTAGGGTCCATGGACAGGGCAGTCCCCTTCAAACTCCGTGTTGCATTCTCCACAGTCTAAGACAGCAAAATAATCACAAGGCAAATCATCAAACTTAGTCAAAGACTAATATCAGCTGCTGGAAAATCAGATTTAAGGAACCCATATGATGAAGTTTCTAATTTATAAAAATGTCTGAAAGACAGACTTTGCGTCCGAACACCCTGTATTATAACTATTCCCAGGGTCAACAGTTCACATAATAATGTTATAAACATTTAAATATCGTTTATTCAAATGTTATTTTACCTTCTGAGTTATGTGCTACACATAATCTGACAGACAAGCAAAGATATTTCCATCTGAATGTAGGAACTTAACAAGGGAGCCATGATAACTTTAAAGCACTCACCTGAGTTCAAGGTTTTCAAAAAAGCCACATAAAGCATTTAAGTGTTATTACTTTTTTCCTCAGATTGGACCGCGTAGCCTAATTTGTGACCACATCTGACCGAAATCCTAACTAGGTTTTGTATAGATTATTGCCGAGATTCTTCAAGACCGAGTATGCATCTTGTCATATGGTGACAAAGTTTCTCTGAAATTTGACCCAGTGACCAATTTTTTTACGGACTTCACCCAAAGTCCTACTTGGCCTAGATAGTTTAATAAACATTCTGATCAAGTTTTATCAAGATTAACTCATAAACAATACTTAACATGATTTTCTAAATTAAGATCTGTAGACCTTGTTTTCACTCAACTGAACACAATTAAAAAATAAAACATGCATGCCCCCCATATGGACTGTCAGTTGCAGTGGCAGCCATTGTGTGAATACGTTTTTGACACTGTGGCCTTGACCTTTGACCTAGTGACCTGAAAATCAATAGAGGTCATCTGCCGGTCATGATCAATCTACCTATGAAGTTTCATTATCCTAGGCCTAATTATTCTTGAGTTACAGTACACTCCACGCGTTTCCCCCAAAAAACGCGCTCCCTCTGCGGGGTTTTTTCTGCTAGCGAGTGTTCACGCGGCGTTGGAGAGCGAGGTGAACTCGATAAAACGCTCGGCGTTAAGCCGCGTTCGCTAATTCCCGCGGCGTGTATTACTTTAGCCTAGTCGGTAAATGCATACAATTTCCGTTCTTATCAGTGACCGCCTCGCAACGCCGCGTTATCAGTGTGCTACTGGGCATGCCAAAAAATAAAAACATTGTTATAATAAATTGTTAAATACTGTAGTACATGTATAAAAAAGATAATTGTATAGAAAATTAATACGTATAAAAATTATGTTTTTTAATTCACATGTACGTCTACAATATGAATGAATATAAGACATTTGACAAATTAATATTTAAATCATAACACATATAACACAAGAATAAATGTTCCGTAAAATGTCCAAATGAGAATAATAATTCGTAATCCGAAACACACTACGATTTTTAAGATGGATTTTTAAGATGGTAAACGACGTTTACAAATGCTTCAAATATACAGTCGTCATGTATATTTCCCGACAAAAGCGCACGAAAATTATGCTGCAATGTACAAGGTCATTTAACGTACACTCCTGCAAAGCGTGTGTGTATTGATTTTTTGATGCAAACTTTGTAGTGCAGAGAACATTGAATTTTGTTGATTTCGGTTAAAAGTTTCTTTGGTATTTTTTAACAAAATTATTTCGTGAATAAGTTGATATTTCCTCCAAAATAATTTCAAATCGAACACGCCGAATCTTTATCGTTACGGTATTTTAGTAGAGTAATTATTTTAACAGTAATTGTACTGTAAACTGATTAAAGAAGACATCTGGGCGGAACTGGATTTTAGATGTTTGACGTTATGAAAACACGCAAAGCTTGCCTACTGACCTATTGTGTAGACTGCTGTCTGCGGTGTTTTGACAAAAGGGATTAACATGTCTGAATGTCACTCTGCCGATTTGGTCCATAATTACTGGTAAACATTGTTTTGAATGTAGACGCAACAAGAATACAACTGTGAATATTAAATGCAACTATCAACTCAATAGTTACCACCTTCTTTTAGCAATCAATGGAATAACCTACCTACAAAGAGAAAAAAATGCATTAGCGAGCAGAGAATAGACTTTGTTCCGACAATTAAAACCATTCCTTATGCATTCGTTGAACGTGTTAACTTGACTTTAGACAGGAAGCGGTTTTTCTTTGAATACGTCAAACTGTCAATTCACACAGATTTGCGAGATTTTTAAGGTCCGTGGTCATTTGTTTACATGTTCAGTATAGAAAATCACCTGCTAACATGAAAACTTAAGATTAAATTATCAAAATAAAAACAATGTTGCAAACTGTGTTTATATTAATTGGTAAGTATTAGTAAAAAGACGATGTTTTGTTTGTCGTAAATCAACGAGTTTTCTATACAACAACAACTACTTCTACAACCACGTCGGGATCGATCTATCTGGGTTGTTTTTTTTTTAATTGTAAATATTATACTACATGTACATTTATGTACTTGTAATAAATGTAATTTTATTTGAAAAATCAGGAAGTCGAACAAAATTAAATTGATCGTTATCTCGTAAAACGCGTTGTTTCCCCCGCGTTGCCAACGCCGAGGGCCGCCGCTTCGGCTTATCAGTTTTGCCGATCATTAACCGCCGCGTCCGAAATCATGCAAACGCCGCGTATCGCGGGATTTTCATAATCTCCCTCCAGGTCAATCCCCGCGGGGTAGCGAGAAAAATTGGGGAAACCGCGTGGAGGGTACTGTATCATCAGGATGCCATTTTACTGTTACGAGTCACTGTGACCTTGACCTTTGACCTAGTGACCTAAAAATCAATGGGGGTCTTCTGCCAGTCATGATCAATGTACCTATGAAGTTTCATGATCATAGGCATAAGCATTCTTGAGTTATCATCCGGAAACCATTTTACTGTTTCGAGTCACTGTGACCTTGATCTTTGACATAGTGACCTGAAAGTCAAAAGGGGGCATCTGCCAGTCATGATCAATGTACCTATTAAGTTTCATGATCCTAGGCGTAAGCGTTATTGAGTTATCATCAGGAAACCATTTTACTGTTTCGAGTCACTGTGACCTTTGACCTAGTGACCTGAAAATCAATAGGGGTCACCTGCCAGTCATGATCAATGTATGTAATTTCATGATCCTAGGTCTAAGCATTCTTGAGTTATCATCCGGAAACCATTTTACTATTTCAAGTCACTGTGACCTTGACCTTTGACCTAGTGACCTAAAAATCAATGGGGGTCATCTGCCTGTCATGATCAATGTACCTATGAAGTTTTATGATCCTTGGCGTAAGCATTCTTGAGTTATCATCCGGAAACCATTTTACTGTTTCGAGTCACTGTGACCTTGACCTTTGACCTAGTGACCTGAAATCAATAGGGTCATCTGCCAGTCATGATCAATGTATGAAATTTTATGATCCTAGGTCAAAGCATTCTTGAGTTATCATCCGGAAACCATTTTACTATTTCGAGTCACTATGACCTTGACCTTTGATTAAGTGACCTGAAAATCAATAGGGGTCATCTACGAGTCATGATCAATGTACCTATGAAGTTTCATGATCCTTGGCCTAAGCTTTCTTGAGTTATCATCCCAAAACCATCTGGTGGACGGACCGACCGACATGTTCAAAACAATAAACCCCTCTTTTTCGAAGGGGGGCATAATAAAACAATATACCACACGTTACAAAGTAAACATTTTGACCAGGTTGAATCAATTTTGATTCATAAACGTTCCTTCTAGTGTAGTTACACAGATTGTGTAGGATTTGACCATTTTTCCACATTTTTTACGTACATGACCCAGGATCTAACTTGTTTTCAATATTTCTTTATTTCTTATATACACAATGACAAAGTTTTATCAAGATCAATCTAACTGTTGCCTGTGATCGGTAACAAGCCAAATGTTTACCGTTCACAACATTTGATGCAAAAAAAAAGACTAAACACAAAAGCTCAATTTGTAAAGCTCAGGGAGCTAGCCATGATTATTATATTTGTTGGTCTTTAGTAGGACTTAATATTACTAGGTTACTGTTAATGGATGTTCAGTTCAAGAGCTTACAGAGAAAATGTTGATGATCTCCAGGTTCCAGGTTCATACAACTGGCAAAGTTCCTCTCTTGAAGACTGAGCTCAGTCGTCTTCTTTTCTGGGGTCTTGACTTTCTTCATTCTCTGCAATGGTGTGTTAGACAAATAATATTGCTTACATTTAGCACATTATATTCTGGTGATAATTATCCGTTAATCAAAACAAACAAGCATCCCATGCAACAGCTATGAAATATCTCATTCACAAACAAACTCTACTTTAAATTCTAGCATGTTCTTTTTCTCAAGTGATAAAATATAAGAAGATATGTGTTTGTCAGAAACACAATGCCCCCTATTGCGCCGCATTGAAGCCACAGACTTGACCTTTGACATTGAAGGATGACCTTGACCTTTCACCACTCAAAATGTGCAGCTCCATGAAATATTGAAAACGTTATCGCAAAACTTTAACCAAGGTTAAAGTTTTGGGACAGAATGACAAAGTGACAGAATGACAGACAGACAGACAGACAGACCAAAAACAATAAACCCCCGATCAATAGATCTGGGGGCATAACAATTATGCTCGCTTGTTCAAATATTACATTTGACCACCTGTTAGCTGAATGACTAAGACCAATTAATAGATTGAATAAAAATGCTTGTTTTATTGGACATATACATGAATAGTTATTGACCCAGTATTATGGACGACATTAAGAAACTTCTTTTTTGCTAAAAAGAGATTGCTACTGTAACCACTGATAAAGAGGATAACATACACATCCAAAATACGAGGCCCACAACTTCACATGCTGGTATGTACGTTTGTCAATAGCAAAAGCTGCTCAGTTACTCATGGCGTAAGTTACAACAAATGTTATTTAAAGAACAAGAGGGCCAATATTGCCCAAGTTCGCTAAACTTTTTTTTATAAGGCCTTGTTCATTGCTTAGTCTTAGTTGAAAATTCAGTACTCTATAGCATATTGGATTGGTTCTCTTCTGTTTACATTTGAAATGTGAGCATATGATTAATTCTGATTGAGTACTGTCCATTTGCATGGGTTTTTTGCAATGCTAACATTTGCAAGTAATGCTAATTCTACCTGTGTTTACAACGTTTTTGTAAGATTTGGACCTTGTGACCAGGAGTTTGACCCCCACATGACCCAATGTCAAGCTTTGCCTAGATATCACCAAGAAAATATCCTGGTCAAGTATCAGCATTATTGGACCAAAACTATGGCCTCTAGTGTGTTTACAAGGTTTTTGTAAGATTAGACATGACCCATGACCTAGATTTTGTCCCCACATTACCAAACGTCAAACTTAACCTAGATATTGTCCAGACAAACATCCTGGTCACGTTTCATTATTATTAAACCCAAACTCCGGCGTATGAAGTGTTTAAGAGGATTTTGTAAGATTTGACCTGGTGACCTTTATTTTGACCCCTTATGACCAAACAACAAACTTTGCTTACAAAAATAAATAGTATGACCATGATTAATAAAATCTGAAACAAAATTGTGACCTCTAGAGTGTTCACTGTTTAGAAGGATTTTGTATAATATAATATAAAGAAGTAAAACTCCAGCTGCTGGAGCAGTATTGAATTTTCATTAAAAACAATTAGTTGGTCCTTTATTTAAGGCAAGTGACCGATTGCCCAAACAGTACAAAACAGCACAATACAGCACAATACAAACCAACATAAACACAAAATATGAATAAAGCTGGGGTCACCGCCTTGGAACGGTCAATGCAAAGCATTGGGGGTTTAAACCTGGTTATAGAGCGCTCAACCTCACACTTGGCCCAGCAATATTCATAATACATTTAAGTGTAAATAAAATTTAACGTCATAGCATTGTAACTCAAATTAAACAATAATAAAAGGGAATTAAAACGCATTCAATTTAATTACTATTTAATTACTCAATTGCATTGAAGATACAAGAGTAACAGAATTACAACTTTTTGACGAACGATCAAATAAAACTATTAACAATTGTCAACTACATTCCTTCTTTATAGAAAAGATTTGAGAATATAGAATCATAGAGTTAATATCTCAGATAATCATCGTGCAAATACAGGAAGAAGCAGCAATAATGGGTGTAAAAATTCCATATTACATTGCAAATTTTGACAATAATTCTTGCATTTATTATGCGATTTTGCTCATTATTATTCTTGACTGATATCTTTTGGCCATAAATCTTCTCGGCATCTTTGATAAAAAATGCTCCAGAAATGTGAATGCTAGAGTATTTACAACCAAATATGGACGGACGGATGGATGACGGACAAAGACCGATCCCAGGTGAAATAAAGTGTTTTTTTTCCACCGATCTGAGTCATCGAGATATCAAAAATTCAATGTATTGACTAAGTTGCACGATGATTACGCACAAAATGTGACTTCTAGAATGTTCACAAGGTTTCTCTATAGTCATATAAGGAAAACTGCCCTGGCGGCCATGTTTTAGACCGATCGGGACCATTTTTGAACTCATCCAAAATATTAATAAAACCAATGTTTTCACCATATTTCATCATCATTGATGTGACTTCTAGAGTGTTCACAAGCTTTTTGACTATATAAATTTAATAAAAATTCACCCCCCCCCCGGCAGCCATGTTTTTCAACAGACCGGAACCATTTTCGAACTCAACTCTCGTATCTAGGAAAAATAGTTCTGACCAAACTTCATGAAAATTGGGCAAAAATGTGCCTCCTAGACAGTTCAGATGTTTTCGCTATAAAAATTAAGAGTAAACTGCCCCTCCCACTGGATGTCCTGTTTTTTCCCCGATCTGGACCATTTTCTAACTTATCCGAGATATCAATAAAATCAATGTTTTGACCAAGTTTCTTGATGATTGGGAAAAACATTGTGACTTCTAGAGTGTTCACAAGGTTCCTATATAGCCAAATAAGGAAAACTGCCCCGCCCACTGGCGGCCATGTTTTTCAACGGACCGAAACCACCGTAACCTTTTTTAAACATTTTGACCTTAAAATGTGACCCTGACTGTTAAGGTAGGAGACGGTTTTTACATTTGTTCTAAATATTATTAACATAGGTGCCAAGTATCCAAAATTTATATCAATAAATGGCAAGTCATAGCAAAGACAGAAATTGTTGTGATCAATCTAACCTTAGACATATTAATGTGACCTTGCCTTTTAGGACAAGGACACATGTGTTAAATGCGACATTAAATATTGTAATGGATGTGCTGCCTTCTTCAGGGGGGGCATCAATTGTACTAAACAATTTAAATAAATTATAACAGGGGCTGTTTGTAAAACACACATGTCCCCAAAATGGGCTGTCAGTTGTAGTGGCAGCCATTGGGTGAATCCATTTTTGTCGCTGTGACCTTGACCTTTGACCTAGAGACCTTAATATCAAAAGTGGTCATCTGCTAGTCATGATCAATGTCCCTATGGAGTTTCATGATCCTAGGCCTTAGCGTTATTGAGTTATCATCCGTACACCATTTTACTGTTTTGAGTCACTGTGACCTTGACCTTTGACCAAGTGACCTGAAAATCAATAGGGGTCATCTGCCAGTCATGATCAATGTACTTATGAAGTTTCATGATCCTATGCCTAAACATTCTAGTGCTATCATCGGAAACCATTTGGTGGACGGACGGACCGACCGACAGACAGACGGACTGACATGTGCAAAACAATATACCCCCTCTTCTTCGGAGGGGGCATAATTAGAAAGTAACAAAACAGATGCTGGAATATACTAATTTCAGAAATAATTGTCCACTTTAGGGCCTGTAACTTTGTCAAAAATTAACTGGAGCGGAACAAAACTCCAACTTAATCTGTAAATCATGCAAATCACTCCCACATTTAAAATCAGGTCAAAATCTGCAAGCGTTTAGGAAAAGTCTCGAAAACTGTTATTCTAGACACAATCTCGCAGTCATAGGAAAGTAACTTTGTCAAAAATCAAAGACCCAAGCAAAACTCAAACTTGATATGTTAGTCATGCAGATAGACTCACTCACGAACAAGAGATGTGTTTGTCAGAAACACAATGCCGCGTATAGCGCCACTTTCAAATAACATTTCAAAATATCATTTGGCAGGTTTAGAAAGTATCTCTCTTTTAAAGCTTATAACTTCCCTTGGATTGTATTTTTTTACTTTTGACCTTGAAGGATAACCATGACCTTTAACCACTAAAAATGTGCAGCTTGATGAGATACACAATATTCAAAAAGTTATGACCAAACTTAAACGAACGGTAAAGTTTTAGGAAATAAAAATATAATGACTTTTGACCTTTGACCTTGAAGGATAACCTTAACCTTGACTTTTCACCACTCAGAATGTGCAGCTCCATGAGATACACATGCATGCCAAATATGAAGTTGCTATCTTCAATATAGCAAAAGTTATTGCAAAATGTTAAAGTTGGCGCAAACAAACCAACCAACAGACAGGGCAAAAACAATATGTCCCCCACTATAGTGGTGGGGGACATAAAAACTCCGAAAACGGAATAACAGCCAGACGGTCAATGCGACTACAGGGGGGCATACAAAGGGGTTTACACTCCAGTTGTACCTTTGAACCAGTATATAAAGGTGCGTGAGTTCACATGGTGGTTAATATGTATATTAATTTTTAAGTTTCAGCTTTTTAGTTACGGACAAGAAGAAGGAGTCATATCTCTGGATCTGTCAAAAATATCCCAACCAAACTATGGAGGGGCACAAGTGCACATGCTGGGTCGGACAAGGGCGAATCTATATGCCCCCATCACTCCATTCATAAAGTGCGTGCAAAACAAACAGACAAAGGCAATTATTACGCAAATACTGGTTAGAAAAAAAGGTTATTCTTCATCATCGTTTTTACATAAAGAATAGTTCTGAAGTGAAAGTCTGAGCAAATTCCGCCAAGCAGCGACAAACAAGAGGGCCTGAAAGGTCCAAAGTCGCTCACCTAATATTCAAAGGAACTGACCTGTTCTGTGCAGCCCAAGATGTCATAAGAACAAATGTTCTAACCAACTTTCATGACTAGTGAACACCCTGTTTTTCAACAGACCAGAACCATTTTTATACACATCTAAGACATCATTTAAACAAATATTAAAAATTCTGACAAAGTTTCATGAAGATTCATGGAGCCATATAAGGAAAAATGCCACGCCCCCTATTGGCCATGAGTTATAAGCAACTGGAACCATTTTCAAACTTATCAAAATTATCACAGGGACAAATCTCACCAAGTTTCGTGATGATCGGACAATAAATGTAGCTTCTAGAGTGTTAACAAGGTTTAACTATACCAAATGTCATGAAGATTGGACAATAAATATGGCCTCTAGAGTGTTAAAAAGGTTTTACAAAAGCCACATATAGCCATATAAGGGAAAATGCCCCGCTCCCTGGTGGCCATGTTTTTCAAGCAACTGAAACTATTTTCGAACTCATCCAAGATATCATTGGGACAAAAATCTTATGACCAAGTTTCATGAAGATCAAAAAATAAATGTGGCCTCTAGAGTGTTAACAAGATTTTACTATAGCCATATAAGGAACAAGATGTGTTTGTGAAACACTATGTCCCCCTATATGATGTTTGACCTTGTAGGATGACCTTGACCTTGTGAAGGATGACCTTGACTTTTCACCACTCAAAATGTGCAGCTCCATGAGATACACATGCATGCCAAATATCAAGTTGCTATCTTCAATATTGCAAAAGTATTCATAAAATAAGCGATTTGGGCCACATATATTTGACCTCTGACCTTGAAGGATGACCTTGACCTTGACCTTTCACCACTTAAAATGTGCAGCTCCATGAGATGCACGGCATGCCAAATATCAAGTTGCTATCTTCAATATTGCAAAAGTATTTATAAAATAAGCGATTTGGGCCACATATATTTGACCTCTGACCTTGAAGGATGACCTTGACCTTTCACCACTCAAAATGTGCAGCTCCATGAGATACACATGCATGCCAAATATCAAGTTGCTATCTTCAATATTGCAAAAGTATTCATAAAATGAGCGATTTTGGCCACATATATTTGACCTTTGACCTTGAAGAATGACCTTAACCTTGACCTTTCACCACTCAAAATGTGCAGCTTCATAAGATACACATGCATGCCAAATATGAAGTTGCTATCTTCAAAATAGCAAAAGTTATTGCAAAATGTTAAAGTTGGCGCAAACAGACCAACAGACAGACAGACAGGGCAAAAACAATATGTCCCCCACTACTATAGTGGGGGACATAAAAATGTCCCGCCTTCTGGCGGCCATGTTTTTCAAACAACCAGCATCATTTTAAACTCGTCCAAAATGTTATTGGGATGAATCTTCTGACCAAGTTTCATGAAGATCGGACAATAAATGTGGCCTCTAGAGTGTTAACAAGATTTTACTATAGCCATATATAGCCATATAAGGAAAAATGCCCTGCCCCTTGGCAGCAATGTTTTTCAAGCAAACATAACCATTTTCGAACTCATCCAAGATATCATTGAGACCCATCTTCTAACCAAATTTCATGAAGATTGGACAATAAATGTGGCCTCTAGAGTGTTAACAAGGCAAATGTTGACGGCGCACGACGGACAAAGGGCGATCACAAAAGCTCACCATGAGCACACTGTGCTAAGGTGAGCTAAAAACACACATTTTCGGGCTATATATTATTTAACCAAAAGACAGTCCAGGGGCCATGAATCTGTTAAAACTCGTTGCAGCCAATATTCCTTACCATCAAACATGAAGGTAATGAAACTGTAAAAGTTCGAGCAGGATCCACCCAGTAGTAACAAGAAATATCTTTATAAAAAAAGATATACGGCGTTGATTGTAGTAGGAGTTGGTGAAAGGTAAAGAGTTCAATGAATGAGATCAAAGATAGCGAATGTCTTTTTCTGTGCAGTTCTTAGCTGCATCACACGCAGTACGGGATGTTACACGTAGGTTTCGCGGCTTATTTTACATCATTACATATTGCTGGTCATAAACCTATAGATACAAAACAGAAAACCAAAAGAAGGATGGGGGTAAAATTAAAACATATGAGTCAACCAGCCACACGCGAAGTATCCGTACATATTTTAAATATTTATGCGCGCATGCTTCGAACAAACCTGTTTTAGTGGTTTGTCGGTTACTGCTATTTGATTCGATTATTAACAGTATCGAGAATCATCACCCTCATGCATAATACATTAGTCAATATGGTGGAATAATTCCTGTTAAATTAATCAAAAATAATATTTAGCATGGTATTGTTGAAAACACATTAAGAATCTATTATTGACATACCATAATTATATCGCTGAATATCTTCATTTAACATATATCTGGTCTAAAGAAAATTCCAGTTCACATAGTTCACGCGATAGCATCTATATTATATAACGATTATTGTACTGGCCGCGAAACTGACCCTGATACCTTCTGGGTTGGAATGCAATGCATTAAAGGGAGGCCACGCTTACACTGCTGGAACGACAGCTTGTTTAAACTTTTATACTTTTACATGTTAAATGTTCAATTTCGAAAACAATTTAAAATGGCTTGGCAAAAATGAATATCAGGATAGGAAAAAACGATACTTTTATGAACTTAAATATACTTGTACAGGAATATGGAAGTAATTACTAACAAGGGCTGTTTGTAAAACATGCATGCCCCCCATATGGGCTGTTAGTTGAAGTGAAAGCCATTGTGTTAATACGCTTGTTGTCACTGTGACCTTGATCTTTGACCTAGTGACCTGGAAATCAATAGGGGTCATATGCCAGTCATGATCAATGTACCTATGAAGTTTCATGATCCTAGGCCTAATTATTCTTGAGTTATCATCCGGAAACCCAGGGCTCGCGCTGTCGTTCGCCACTTGAGCCATTTGCGAAAATATTGAGAATTTGGCTCAAGAAAAATCCGATTTGCGAAAATGCTAAAATCTCGTAAAATTTCATTGAAAACAGCCGCCATTTTAACCCGAAACTGGTTTTCTATATTTTTCTCTGTGTTTCAATGAAAGTATTCGCAATTTAAACAGTGAACGAAAACCGGTCTGCATCTGTATCGAGACATCGCTTGACCTTATTGTTATTGAAGTGCACATGGTTGCTGGCCAATCAAAATTGAGCTCGCTTACACATGAAATGACGTTGTTGAATGAAACTTAAAAATGGGTGGAGCTTTGAATACACAGTTAATATTGTCGTCTGCAAACGAAATAGCGGCCGGTCGCAAATGTCGTATTATAATATTAAAAATGAAAATAAGCGTGACAATAAATTAATTATTTCCAAGCTGACTATCGATCTAAATTAAAGAGTGATAATTAAATAATTAGTTCTATGTCGTTGATGTTACAACTTTCTGTCGATTTTTGATTGAAATGAAAAGGTGATAATTAATTAATTTGATCGTTTTACTCACACACTATGCTTATAAATATGGTCACAAGTCTGAATAGCAGGTTTTCAGACAACAGTGATGCCGGTCTGTCCTTACAGCCATGAGCAATCTATTTGACCCCAGTATCCCAGTCCCACAAATACACTCAGACATTGACACTGTCTCTGACTTCTTAGGTACTGTAGGAATTGAAGGCTCACAGTCTGAACTGCTTTGTTTTTCCAATTTTGCAAGAGCCAGCCATAATTCTGGAAACAAGTCAGTGACTGACATACACTCTGATGCAAATTTGGCAATTAAAAATGTCCATTCCTATCCAGCATCAGCAGAAGCTGCCAAAAGGTTGTTAGTATCCCCAGTGTCTACAGTTGATTGTGAACGAGGGCTCAGTAGGCAGAATGTAATCAAAACTGATCTAAGAAATTGTTTGACTGTAAAAAATTTGCAACATCTCATGAAAATCTCAATTGAAGGAAAAGACTGCAAAGATGTTGACTACAGATCTACAAACTGTAGGCTGGTAAAAACAGCGCAGAATAATAATAAAATAATAATGATACATGTCATGACTTTGTTCTCTGTATATAGCAGGATTTGTTTGCAATGTATTTTGTGAATGAAATGTATGCTTGTATTTTACATGCCATTCATCTTGTTGTTAAAAATGTGCTGTATGAAAATATCTCTATTACTATGAAAATTGTGATGTGATGCATAATATGATGTGACATGTGCTTGTTGTCATTTAAAGAAATATGAAAAATCTATAGTATATATTGTTATTTGAAACAAACAAAAACTGGTTGGCAAAAGGCCCAAAACGCACCACAGACAATCTAGGATCAAATTTTTTTCGGGGGGGGGCATGCCCCCGGACCCCCCCTGGATCAGGGTGGCTCAAACATTTTTTGGGCCAGCGCTAGCCCTGAAACCATTTTACTATTTCGAGTCACTGCGACCTTGACCTTTGACCTTGCGACGTGAAAATCAATAGGGGTAATCTGCCAGTCATGACCAATGTACCTATGAAGTTTCATGATCCTAGGCCTTAGTGTTTTTGAGTTATCATCCGCAATCCAACTGGTGGACGGACCGACGGACGGACCGACCGACATGTGCAAAACAATATACCCCCTCTTCTTCGAAGGGGGCATAAATATGAGAACATAGCCTTAAAGTACAAACGCTCTGGCGCTGTCAATCCTCTGAAAATAACAGGTGCACACACAAACTGTATTGATGTCGAGAGTTGAGTGTAAAACTGTTCTATCTATCAAGCTGTTTCATAAGAGATTAAATTGTTTGATGCTGAACATGCAGTAAAACAGTGTTACAAAGACGCGTTCATGTTTCCAATGTTCTGGTGGTATGTTCAAATCAGCCAATTGAATAAATGAAGTGTATTCATTCGTATCTAGCAGCGGGAAATTTTATTTGAATTTTATTGGACACTTACAAAGGTCAGGTAAGGTGAAAAGCTGGCTTATACAGCTACGCCGAAAAAAAGTTTGAAACCTCAAACTTCCGAACATACAAACCTATGCTGAACCAGTGCAATGCTCCCTTTCCCTGTTTGCCATAAGAGGACAAATCAATACCTGTAAGTCATAGTTATGCATACCTTAACTTTCTTCTTTCGGACACCCTCTGCGTCCAATATCATCTTAGCTGATTTCCGAAAAATGGATTCAGTCCTTGTCAAATCATTGTCTGCAAACATATCAATAAAATTAAACTACCATAATTACTAAGTAAGTTGTCAGACACACCTTGACAAAATAATACCTTTTTTAGTACCGTTATACCAGTATCAAATGTGTTGATTATACTTAATATAATTATTGTGCAATAAAATATCAGTCGGACACTTATTTTCGTAAATTAGTTGTGGGTCCTCTCAACCCTGAAATCAAATGTCCGTCGAATATTCAAGTGTGAAGTCTTATATCAGACATTACAAAATATCCAAGAATATAAGAGGAAAAGAAAATAGCAGATTGTGTGAATCCTCGAGAAATCATGTCAACAAAAATAAATAAATCTACACTACCTCTTGCTGAAAGACTCCTTGGCTGGACTACACCTCTGGACGAACCTTGACATCTAATCCTCTTCAGCGACGAATGAGTTGGCTGACAGCTCTTGTTTTTCCTTTTGTTTCTTTCAATGTAGTCATCAGAAGATTCAACAGATTCTGCTGCTAGCTTTGAATTGATCTCGGGTGTCACAAATTCTGCCATGTTTGAACTTACAAACAAAGGCATTCCATTGCTCTGACTGAACGATATGCCTTGTGATTGATTTGACTTTGAATCACAACTGATTAAAAACATTGGCACATCCACAGCATTGACAGGTAATTTTGCAACTTTTTGGTCAATACTTTCCATTACATCACTTGACAAACCAATGGATTGATTTGTAGGAACGTCCTTTTTAACTGATTTATAAGCCCTTTCACCCACAGCATCAGTAGATTTACGACAGACAGCTGTCACTGAACTACTAACAACGGAAGGGATGTTAACACACGTTGGAAAAACCTGAACTGGCAAACTGCATACAACAAAAATTGCCACAGTTTTGGAAGTACAATGAAAGGCAGGAGTCACATCAGAGACAGAATGTGGTAGATAAGTTTGATTTAACTGCCCATTTTCAAAATCTAACAAACCTTCTTGAGAATCAAACTGGCTCATTTGCAATTGATTTATAACGTTAAGCTTGTCTTCCCCAAGATTTTTATCATCAGTATCCTGTTTTTCATCAAACACTTGTTCCGCCATTGCACCACATTGCAGGGTCTTTACTCTGGTTACAAGTTGTGGCTGCTGTTGATCGTTGTATTGGGGCTGTGAACGCTGAGGTGCACAGCTTGGCAGAGGAATATTACCTTCATGTGCAGGGTCAGTAGGTTGGCTGTCAACTGGAGGCACCAAAGGGGATACAACAGATGTCACAAACCCTGAACTGGTGCTAAAAATATTTCCATGCTGTACATTGCCATATAAAGTGTATGTATCAAGTGTGGAGAGAACTGGTTTAACATCGATAATACTTCCTTCTATTGCATTATGATTCTTGAAGGGCAAGGCATACCAACTTTGCAACACAAGTCGGTCATCAGCTTCCTTTGAAACATCTGATGGACTCAGTTGGTAGGTGGGAACTGTTTCGACATTCGACGTGCAAGTGTGCGCATTTGCATGCTTAGATGAATTGCTTGCAATTTGCAGATGCTGATCAGCAGAATTGACATTCATCATATTCTGAAGAAAAGAAATAGTTCCTGAACGACTGGAAGGGGCAGTTTGAACATGTTCATTGCTCGTAGATATATTTTTTATTTATTTTCATCAATTATCTTAATGTATATTTAGAATTTGTATATGGTGTCAAAAATCACAAGTTTTGAACAGGGAATTTTCATTATGAAACTATATTCTTAGTGAGATAGGTATTTGATATTCCAACAATATTCATCTAATATGATGGTGATTACAAATTTTCTTTATATCCAGTTCTCATTAACATTTTCATCATACTTTCTATGCTTTAAGAACGTCCAAAAAGGGTCATGCTGTTGTTACACTACGCGACCCGTGATTTTTGCCGCGATTCTCGCATCACCGCAATCGATGCAACGTGACAAATTGCTGTGATTCCGAGCGACAAGAAAATTTGGGTGATGTCTCGGCGAATCACCGCAAATCACCGCGAACCGCCATGGTTCACCTTTTTAAGAGATTTACATTAAGGATTACACTACATTACATGTACATGTAACATATATGTATACACTTACATTATACATTGCAATAATAAAGCTTTTGTTGTTGTTGTATGCAATGCCATTATGGGCGTATTAGCTAAAATACTCCCGTTCGGACATAAACGTGATGAAGTAATGTTGGAAGCTTTAACGGCTCCAAATTAGTATAACAGCGCAGAAGAATGATAATGCAATTATTATTTAACATAGCATGTAAACATTATTTAACTAATTGCATTAGCAGAATGTTTATAAAACTTACAATCAATTATATTCCAGGCCCGAATACACTACCACTGTTCAAATTCCATATTGTTGCAATATACATGTAGCGTAGCACTGTGTAAATTGAAAGTTGCATAGTGTTTCGTCATTGGTCGGTTATAAATACCTTGTTTCTCTACATGGTATTTGATTTCGACGAAACTAATAATTTGGTAATTTACAAGAAATATGATCTAAGTTTTCCATTTAAACTTTGATCTTACCGTGTGTGTTAATTGACGTTATTAATTATGTTAATACTTATTTTTGCATTTCATTAAGAATTATAACGTGTAGATCTAGCCCTTTTGTTAACAGTGTTTAGCAAAATATTCGCGCCTTAAGACACGGGAAATTGTTTAAGTAACACTTTCATTTAAAGGTTAAATGTAATCGGTAGATTACATCTAATTATTTGGACTAAAATATGCTATACTTATTTATTTTCTGTTTCAGGCTCCAATGCGGATAACTCGTGTTACTCGCGTTACTTTCCGAACGTTGTACATACATTCACAATGCTTGATAAGCCGGAAATCGGAAATACATTACTGTTCTATTTTTAAGTACATGTTATAATGACATCGTGGTAAATAATGTGTTGTTATTACATCATTGCTTATATATTAAAGCCGTTAAACATTGTGTTTGTTTTGCTGAAAAAACACGAGTATATCAACGTAGCACTTAGCGTTCGCAGAGTTCAATAAATTTATGATGATGTATAATGTACATGCATTTCTCTGGGTTTTCACGCCAAAAACAAAAAACCCTCAACATTTGATTATTCAGTGTGTACTGTCCAGCGGGTGATAGTGTTTGTTCAAGTGTCTAATTGGCAGTCATTGTACGTGTTCAAACTGTGAAAAGATGTGACAATCACAGAAACAACAGGATGGCGCTGCCAATTAAGTGCGATAATGGATCAAAGGGCATTGACAAAAAATAACAGTTTGGATATATTTTTCGGCTTTTACTCAGATGGTATCTCACAACAAAAAAACTATACAAGTCAAGGTATAATGTTACAGTTTTACTTCTATCAGTAACGATACAGATACGGCGTGTTTGATTTGAATTGACTTTAAAAGAAATATCAAATTGTTGGCGATATAACTGTTTTAAAAATACCAAAGAAACATTTAACCGAAATCAACAAAATTCAATGTTCTCTGCGCTACGCAGTTTGTATAAAAAATCTATACTTGCACACTCGTATACCTTGACCTTGTACATTGCCGCATAATTTTCGCGCTCTTTTGTCGGGAAATATACATGATGACTATATTGAAAGCATTTGTAAACGTCGTGTTAACATTAAAACATCGGAAGTGTGTTTCGGATTATAAATTTTTATTCTCATTTGGGAATTTAACGGAACATTTATACTTATGGTATATTTGATTTGAATTGTATATTAATTTGTTACAACGCTTTACGTGTGAAAAAAATGTTTTGAAAATATTATGCATTAATAGCACAATTTCCAGAAGGAAAACGTTTTTTACATGAAGGCGTATGACGCAATAAAACGTTTTTTGTAAGATGGTATTGTATCAATCTAAATTTAAATACGCTCGTCCAATAAAAGCTGTGTCCCACATTATGCGCTGTACTCTTTACACTTCTGAAAAATGGCGTAGTCATATGGTTGTTTTAATGAAATTCTCAAACATATTTACCGACATAAATGTTCAAGATTATTTTTTTGATGTTGTATTATCGGATTGTGAACATTTGAAGCGTTATGTACATGTATAAAGTAATCTATACGATTCGGTTTCTATGCATGAATTGGCGAGTCATCGTTGTCACTGCGATCACAGCAAATTGCGGCGAATTGCAGCGAATCACCACAACATTGAGGGGATTTAGCGCGAAGATTGTCTTGCTCTCGCGCGACGTCGGAGTGACGAGTCACGTGAAATCGCGGTGATTTTCCACCCAAAAAGCAAAATGACCGCCTTGACTTCACAAATTAGGCAAAAATCACGGGTCGCGTAGTGTATTTTGTCTAAGCTATCTTTATAAAATAAATAGGATGATAAAAAAATACACACAAATCTCAACCCGTGCGTTATGACACACTCTTAATAAATTTAAATGGTGGGTGTTCATTTAAAACTTGCGATTAATTTTGAAAAATGAGTTGTGTCTTAAATTATGCAATAAAGAACAACTTTAGTGCCTTTAGCGCTTTGATTCCATTAAGTTACTTTTTTTAGAACAAGCACATGCACATAGAAAGAAACAAATCTTAGCAGCCAATCAGAAGGGCCGATACTATGAGACAATTGTACATGAAACAGATTACTACTCCGAGCTAAGTCTAGCCAGTTTTTTGTCAAAACATAGCCTATTTAAATGCAGTTTATATTGTCATGTCCAAGAATACATATTTAACTGTAAATTTGAAATTCTTCTTTTTCAAAAAGTATAATCATGCAGTAAATTGCTTAATTTATTAAACACCTTGAACATGTTTAAATCAATTTTTGCTGTTTACGGGCGATGTTTCATATGAAACAAATAACAAAACCCTGTCATGGTCTTGGCGGTCAAGCCAGAAGGTTATGCCTATGGACCGGTCTGACCCGCATAAATGTCGTTCGCTTATCAATTACTCATATTGGAAATATATTTGTTCTTCAGTGAAAATACTACTTTAAACTAGCGACTAGCAGTGTTTAAATCCCATAGCATTTATCAACCTCAAGTTTATGTTGGTCATTTATAACACTGTTTTCTTCTTTGTTTTGATGTCACCGGAAGCTGGGATTTTATATGGATCAATGCGGTCACATTTCAAAACGGTAGCAACACACAGTTTGGTTCCCACGGAAAAATTATATTACAATATACATTTTCAAGTTTTCATGTAATTAAATGTAAGAGCATCAGCTGCTACCAAATACCAGTAAATGGATGTTTAAAAACGCATTTTTGCTTTAAGCGAAAATAAACTTAATATTCGGACATGAAGATTCCATATAATACCTCTATAAACTTAACATTATGCCAAGTAGGACTTAAAATAGGTAATTTTGTTATTTTTTAGTACACAGCATGACTTAATTTTGTACAATTGAGGTTGCAAGGTAAGACTATAAATATTTTGAACGAAAAGAAACAATAATGATACAAGAAATAATTGTAATCGTAACATAGTGGATATGAAGTCCCTCTGGCAACTGGGAGGTCACAAGAAGGACATTTATCAGCCTCATGGACTTCAACTTTCCAATCCGCAGACAATATACGTAAATCCTCAACCACGACACGACTTATACACATGTAAATAAATACAGTTAAATGTTAAATCAGTAAAATGCTTTATTGTCATTTAATTAACACGAAACAATATATTTTCCCCAAGCGGTTTTAGAACAGCGGCCCCGCGATGCCCCAACTTCAAACTCAATTTTTCCGTGGCGCTTTTTTCCGATCGTGTTGCCGCGACGCATGAAAAATTCTTAAGAACGTGCAAGTTCTTATCCGAGTGATGTTTGCATTCGGCCACCGACCAGTCAAAATACCCCTGCGTTTATAAGCTGAGTGTTCATGAGGGGCTTAGATAATACGTTTTTACTATTTAAGGATCTTTAAGGAAGTCAATTGTGGTATTTGTCCCCAAGAATTGGTCAATCATGATCGATTATCACCATAACATGAGGCGTAAGAGCAATTAAACATATGCTCAATATTATTTTTATTGTTTACAACTATTTTAGCGGTGTTTAAAAAAATAACTATGTTGTGTTGTTGTAGTAAGGAATTGATGTTTAAATTAAAACTAATTGAGTGAATCATCTCTTTTAAAGGGGCCTTTTCACAGATTTTGGCATTTTTTTAACTTATTCATTAAATGCTTTATATTGATAAATGTAAACATTGGATCGTTAAAGCTCCAGTAAAAAATTAAGAAAAAAAATAAAAAAAGGAAAAGAACATTGCCCGGAGCAGGTTTCGAACCAGTGACCCCTGGAGTCCTGCCAGAGTCCTGAAGTAAAAACGCTTTAGCCTACTGAGCTATTCCGCCGAGTTCACATTCTTGATGTATTTTATACCTTATATAAGCAATCTTCGTAGTTTCACAAAATTTAACGACAAAAACAGAACTCTCCAAATTATTCAATCGTTTCGCGTTGCAACGCTTTATAATTTTTAGGTTTTAAAATCGTCAAAAGATGCATATAATGGCTATATTAGAGCATGGTTAATGTTCAGTATTACTGTTTCCTCACAAATATCATAACTAAAACGAAAACTTACGAATCTGAAACAATTTTTTTTCAATTTTGTCAATTTACCAAAGCGTGAAAAGATCCCTTTAATTGCTCTCGCCCACTTTTTTCAATCGTCTCAGCAGCGCCTATACATTAACAGCACAAACAGTTAATGTATTCGCATCCAACATTTCTTTTTCACGGAATACGCTATATACCTGCAACTATTTTTATTTAGTTTGTGGGCATGATATTATGATAAGATCTAAGCAACGACAAGTCCATGTCTCTGGGAAATCTGCAATTACTGATTTCTTGGTCAGGACTACTCATGAAACGTCGCCTTAAGACAATGCAAGAAGAAACAGTTTAAGTGTCGAGGAAGTTGCCAATGATCCCGAGACCTTAGAACCACCAACCAAGCGATTCAATCATCGTGCCATTGAGTTCGACAGTATAATTATTTTTTAGTAACTAGCTGACTACTTCAGCCTCCCATTTGACGCAACACTGAACAACTCGAGGCAGATTCGAGGCAGTCTACAGGGCAGAAACAAAAAGGCTGATGAGGCAAAAAGTGATGAGGCAAAAAGTGGGGGACAAGCCATTAACCAAACAGCCACAGCCATCTATACATGCTAACAGCAAATCCCTACATATACACCTTAATTTATTGTAGGTATTTGACTACGCTGCAAAAAAAAATAACAAACTAAATATGCTTCTTTTTAAATATGCATACATTGGCATTTAAATCAAAGGGATTAAAAAGATCAAATTCCAGATTTATTTACCTTTTTTTATGTAGCATATAATGCAAGAAAATCGTGCTCGCCTGAAGTAGTTTCCTTGATCTCCGTTCGCAGCATCATCTTTTACAAATAGATACTATATATTAATGGAAGTAATATTGCATAGTAATAGTCCACACCTGACCATTGCAATTCTTTGCTCTTATGCATATCTACTGATTGTACTATTCTAATTATTCTCTTTTTTGCAATGCATTTACGACACGAATTTATAATAATTAACCAAACTCAAAGCATAACTAAACCCTCGAAATGTGTAACGTTAGCTGTATATTGTGTAGAAATCCGTTCTAACTTTAGGCCGTCGTATCTTTCTTCAATTCGTTGAAAACGAACAAAGAGGGGCAATGACATATAAATGTGATATAGTTTAATGTATTTTAAAAATTACAGTAAACATGCGGAATTGCACTTTTAGAAATGAGTAGCAACAAAAGTCCAGGTTTCGATGGCCTAACAGTCGAATTTTATAAAATGTTTTGGAACACACCAAAGCACTATTATATAAATTCAATTAATTATTCGTTTGGTAAACACGAACTCACTAAATTGCAAAAACAAAGCATTATTACACTTCTACCTAACAAAGGAAAATATTTTGATTATATAGCAAACTGGAGACCTATATGTTTATTAAATACAGACTATAAAATTGCTACAAAAGCCATCGCGAACAGAATAAAAAAATTCTTACCTGAAATTATATCCTTTGACCAAACCGAATTTATGAAAAATCGATACATTGAAGAAAATGTCCGTTTGATATTTGATGTAATAGAACACTTAAATGCAACACAAAAACCTGGACTGTTATTTTTTTGCAGATTTTGAAAGAGCTTTCGACAGCTTAGACCATAAATTTACAATAAAATGTCTTAAGAAATTGAATTTTGGGTCAAACCTCATCCAGTGGGTCGAAGTTTTTTACACTAACATAAAAAGTATAATCATAAACAATGGCCATCTTTCAGAAAGTTTCGAAATACAGGAGTCAGACAAGGCTGCCCATTATCATCCTCATTATTTATTGTATGCTTGCAACTATTATCAAACTATATCGAGCAAAATAGCAAAATTAAAGGCATAAATGTATTGGACAAAGAAATAAAACAAACCTTTTTTGCCGATGACGCAACTTTTTTCCTTAATGGATGCGAGCAATCATTTAAACCATTAGTAGAAACCTTGACTGAATTTAAAAAGATATCAGGCCTTAACATTAAAACCGCGAAATCAACAATATTACGAATTGGATCCTTGAACAAAACCAACACCAAATTCTGCAATTTAAAGCCTTTTATTTGGACATCTGTCTCTTGTCTCTGTTTTGTCTCTTGTTTGTCTTGCCGATCTTTCAAATCTATGGTTACTGTGCATGTTTTTTGTTGTTTTACGTAGTACTAATTGTTTAAGTTTTAGATTTTATTGTTTCATTAATTGTCTTATAGCTATACACATAGGGTAGTTGTATAGTGTCTTGTTGATCTTTCTTATCTAGGGTTACTGTTCATGTTTTTACGTAGTACTTATAGTATAATAGAGTAGTTTAATAGTATAATTGAGTAGTTTTGATCGATTTCTTTTGAAACAGTGTTGCAAAATGTACTCGTATCTGCGATACGTCAAATGCTCTTATGTAAAGCGCCTTTGAACGTGCACTCTTGCATGAAAAGGGCGCTATATAAATCCGGTATAATAATAATAATAATAATAATAATAATAATAATATAATAGTTTCTTGTCAGTTAAAAAATAATAATTAAAATTAAAAAAAACAATGTTTTCTTTTGATGCACTGACAAAAACTACACTCAGATGTATTTAACTTTATTATGATGCTATTAAAATCTTTTGTATTTAAAATGAAATATAAAAAATGCATTCCAACTTTTCCTCACTTTAATGAATACCTAAATACGAGAATAAAAATTGAATCTGAGATTGCCCTCGTAAAAAATAAATATGAACAACACCAAAAAAATGGGTTCAATTCAGGTGATTCATACATTCTACAAAACATGAATAATGTTATTCAGACAAATGTTATGGCAAAACAATTTTTAAAAATTCCTTCTCAATAGAAAACAAATACTCAAAACAATTTGTTTACCACACACCTTGTTGTAAAACATATTCTTTTCCTTTTATTTTTCTAGATAAAAAACCTTCTGTTTCTTAAAAACAAATTAGTAATTTGATGTTTTGCGATAAATCACAAGGTTCTTTATATGACATTGACACTGTAAACATTGTTTAAAATGTATTCAGGCATACGCTAAATATTTGACATTTGTTAAAGTACAAAAAGGTACATTTTTCAAACACTTTCTTATGCATTTCGTTTATTTGGTTATTTTCGATGTATACTACATTGTAAAGAAATGTGAGAAATAAATGAGAAAAAAAAAGAAAATACTGTTTCCAGCATGCCTTACTAACAGGAACTTTGGAGGTCATAGTGCCTTGTTGGAAACTAACCTTTATGGTCACCGTTACGCAGCCTCCGGTCAATACTTCTTGTACAGATTTAGCTTTCTGGGAAAGTATGTGGACTCACAACTTATTTTAGAGGTCTTTGGCCGTTGGTCACTGCTTATTTCCATCCCTGTTTTGGAGGTTGGTAATATTCTAAGCGTTGTGAAAATTCCTCATAGTGCCATGTCTTTTACAATTTTCCGTCAGACAATGTTTCATGATCTTATTAGCTGCCAGTGTATCTCCTGACCAGACTGTGCTAATGCGCAGACTGGTCTGTAGCTATACTGACCATATAACATAAGACCCATGTTCGCATGATGTGGCTCAATTTATTTAGAGGATACGTTTTAATTAGCATAGCATGGTATCTATGATGTGCTTTAGTTTGTTACACATGCGTTAGAAATGTTTTAAACGCATTCATGTTCTCACAGTTTGTTATGTTGTCTTTTTGAACTATTACAAATGTTTTGTATTAGAATTATGCATATGTAAATATAATCTGTATTATTATTTGTTTTTAAAATTAAATATGTTCCATAAGCTTAATAAAACCTTAAAAAGACATTGTCATTATTTACTATAATTTCAGCCCATCGAGCACAACATGCTTATGGAGGGCTTTTGCGATTTCCTATTTTCCATCAGCCATAACTCGTGGTCAATATTTGCAATGTGAACACTGAAGACCAGGGTGCAGGATCACGTGACTTTGTTGGGTTCCCCCTTTTAAATTTAATGGATTTAAACACGACGGTTAGTGGTGCTTTGTTTCAAATATCTTTTTTAAACATTTTTTTCTTACGAATTTCAACTAGTGCATAAACGTCATCTTTTTATACTGCTTATGGAAATGTGAGCACAATATCAGAATTACTGTATTGAATAAGCCTGTGTTCTTGTTCAAAATTCTATTTGTACTACACGGTTATGATTCACGGAACGTAATATTCAGTCAACGATTTCAGACGTATTCAAGGATTTATTCTTATACTTTAAGACATCGGCACACACTGCAAGTAAAACTGTATTTATGCACTTACGATTTTTGCAAACGTTTTTAATAACTTGAGATATTTGCAAAAATAAAGTTCTTAACGGCGTGATTACATTCTGTCCAGCCCGTGTGTAAAACCCCTGAAAACCCCGTTGATTCTGCCGCCTGAAGACACGTGCATTTTCATAAAAATTGACAAAACATGTTGTCCGATGATGTTGTTTGGGGCGCTTTTTTATGAATAAGCTCGGCTCGACCTAGGCTGTTAAATGCATTTCTATGCATGCTTTTGGAAATGTGAGTATCTGATTCATTATCACTGTACACCCCAACTGGACTGATTCATTATCACTCTACTGCCCTAATGGGCTGATTCATGATCACTGTACACCCGAACTGGACTGATTCATTATTACTGTACACACCAACAGGACTGATTCATAATCACTGTACACCCCAACTGGACTGATTCATTATCACCTTACACACCAACACGGACTCTTTCATTTTCACTGTACAACCCAACTGGACTGATTCATGATCACTGTACCCCCAACTGAACTGATTCATTTTCACTGTACACCCCAACTGGACCGACCCATGATCACTGTACACCCAAATTGGACTGATTCATGAGCACTGTACACCGCAACTGGACTGGTTCATTATCACGGTACAGCCCAACTGGACTGATTCATTATAACTATAAACCCAACTGGACTGATTCATTATCACGGTACACCCCAACTGGACTGATTCATTTTATCACGGTACACCCCAACTGGACTGATCCATTATCACTAAGACACCAACTGGACTGATTCACCGTTCTGGCAGCATGTGAGTTTTTGGACTGGTGTAGTTTCCTCCGGGTATTCTGGTATCCCCTGCATCACAAGACCTTGCCGAACATAAAGTATCTTTCACTAAACAAACACATGGCTGGACATTGCAGCTATAATTCAACATTCTTATCAACTTGCTTTACTCAGGTAAATTAATGTGAAAGAGTGCTAAGACTAGCCCAGGATTCTTATATAATGCAGCATCATTGAAATATACACACTTGTCTGATTAACAGAGTTAACCTTTGCATCGCATACACGCTATCATGCATATTTCGAGTGACTTTTTAACAGTTTGGCAAAATGACAATTTTATGTAACGCGAGGGCGCCACTGAGCGCTATGTGCGGCCTCGCATTACAATGTGCCTTTCGAAGCTCTCAGAAGGCCAATTACACATTCAATACAATATAACATTTATTTTTCCTCATGCTGCCTTATGATTATAGACTAAAAAATTATCCAGTCGCCACGAATATATACAATGCAAAAAACAGGTGAGAGTTGACATCAACGAAGCTTCTACGTTCAATGATTACACACTTTAATGAACCTGAACACTTTAATGAATCGTCACCCCAAGGACCTAGGTGAAACGTCCGCCACCTCGAACGACTTCCATAGACTCCGACCCTTTGAAGAACTTCTAAACTTGCAACAGGAGCTCTACAGCCCGGGCAGCACACTTGAAGTCATAGTCATCACCCTATGCTCCAGAATACTGTATTTAGAATACCGTACCTTTCTTTATGATGTCCCGCTCGCATCCGCTGAAGCAGTGACCAACTTGATGTTTATGTGTATTTTGAATTACAAGTATATGGTATGTATTTCACCTACTTATGTTTTATTGTTAAGTTTTACGTCTAAATTTATTTGATGTTAAAGTGCAGTATATATGTAATGTTAGGGATAAAGTTATATAATTGATATAGGGAAACAATATGATTTGAATTTTACTCAAACTGCTTTATTGATCGGTTCATAGTGAAGACTGTACTTATGCCTTGATTATGTGCTCTTCGCCCCAAGAGAGGTGTTAGTGGGGGTTCGAGTTGGATACAAGGGACGTCACCGATAGACTGCATCCCCATTTAACTTACCTCGCGGAAGACTGTTGGTTTGTATAGTTTAGTAACAACAGTGTAAAACAATAACTATTTACAGTAGACCCCACTAGTTGTGATTGGGACAGAAAACCACTTTCCTTTGCCAGCAAAATGTTTGTATTTCATGCAGTTATTAATATGGCAAAATGTTTTAATGCTTATAAAAAGAGGTAAGATAGCAAAAGGGATAGATGCTGATTTTTTTATTGGCAATATGAAGTAGGTCATGTCATCAGAACCGTCTGGTATCAGCCCCGCCGATTCTGCCTGCTCAACATATTTTATTATTTTCAACAGATTGTATATATATATATATAAGAGCATGAATTAACATAGCTCACAGATATTGAATTAATATCCACACGTTATGTACACTATCATAAAAGGTTGCACTAGGGGCATCGGAGCGATCAAGGTGCGCACTTTGCATCTTCCGGTGATGTATGGAAGTTTATTGAGTGAGTGATTTCCCCAATTGTCGTAGGGAGCTAGTCAAGGCTAAGTGGAAGAAGGAAAAAGGGAGGGTTTTGCGGAGTGAGTGAAATATAATTTTAATTATTTCTATATAACGGCGTTTTAAGTCAAATTTCATCGCTAAGTAAAAGAAACGGCTATAGTAAGTTACTCTGAAAACTGACATAAAGTTTGTTTGCGAAATCGGAGGCTGTTCTCGCAAGAAAACAAGCATTTGTAGAACAAAATTAACTTTATTAAAACGCAACTCAGAGGTTTTAGCGTGCAAATATAGGTCATTGTGCGTTTCTGTTTCAAACCTATACCAACCAACCAATATACTAGTATGATATAAAAACGCATAGAAATCGCCCCTGGTACGCTGCTTATCCAGACAGGTATGGCGTACCATTTGCGTCGAAAGTCAACAAGACCTACTAGGTAAAAAGAGAAATGCACGTCGACATACACTATGTACGTCGACGTACAAAAAGTGTACTTTGACGCACAAATATGAAATGCACTTCGAAGTATATATTTGTACGTCAAAGTACAATTTGTACGTCGACGTACATGTTTGTACTTCGACGTACAATTTTCTGAACAGCCAATCAAAGCAATCGTCTCTTGAGCAGCTTTTTCTTCAAATTTATTCATAATGAATGTTTAAAATCTCTTTTTTTAATTGAGTACAAAATGAATAAAAATATCAAAATAAAAAAAAAAAAAAAACAAAGAAGTTTCAAGTATTTAAAGCATTGAAATAGACTATATATCAATTTGAAAAAGATTCAATGACTATTATGTTACTTTTTTAAAATAAAATTATCAAGCATATTGTGAGTGGAGTATCAAGGTCCAGTGAATTACTGTGTAGGAAATTCCCAACGGTAACCAAACAGTTACCAAACGATTACGGGATTAAAAATGTATAAATACCTCCCTGGTTTGGTCGCATTTTGTGATAACTTTTATTTGCATAAGTCAGAGGTTAATTCCGCCACGCCAGGTCAATAAATACGCACAATATCTATGAGTTAGCGGTCGATAGTCGCATCATTTGGTATAAATAATAGTAATAATAATAATGTTCAATAAATACGCACAATTCTATGATTAGTGGTCGATAGTCGCATAATTTGGTATCCATAATAATAATAATAATAATGTTCAATGTCAAATATCTCTAAAAGCAACAGATGTAAGGCGTCTTCTGATTGGCTAACACTCAACGGTTTGTAAAACCTGTACGTCGAAGTACAATTTAGTACGTCGACGTACAAAAATGTACGTCGACGTACATTTCTCTTTTTACCTAGTAGGTCTTGTTGACTTTCGACAAAAATGGTACGCCATAGACAGGATTGTGCAGAACTCAGTACCATACTGATCGACGCCAAATACTTTAAAAAAGGAATCCCTCACGTTTAAGATAATTTGCAAATTAATGCGCTTCAAAGTTGCCGATTAAAGTCGCCTATCGTTTATAAGACGCTACTGTACACACGCAGACAAAAGAGACTATAACGTTGGTTTTGTAAATTATTTTATTTTGCAAATAAAAGGCATTAAAAGAAGCATTTGTTTTTCTTCTAAATTTTTTATGTTTGTATTAACGTTAAACCTTATGTCACACAGTTCAAAGATTTGAACAAATAGTTCGTGATGTTTCTTGTATTTTGGTTGCAGGACGAAATAGGTCATTCATAGAACAGCAGTTTACTCAGGACTTAGAATTGGTTAAACAATGGCTTATTGACAACAGGTTATCTTTGCACTTGGAAAACTGAATCAATCTTGTTTGGTTCCAAGCCAAAGGTCAAATCAAACAGTGATCTTAATATTACTTGCATTGGCCAAAGTATCAAATCTACTTCTTCGGTAAAATATGTTGCTGCCACATTAGATCAGAATCTTACAGGTGAAGCTATGGCCAGTTCCATAATCAATAAGGCTAATGCAAGGTTAAAATGTATGTATAGAAAGTCAGATTATCTTACAGTCCATACTTAAAGACTTTTGGTACTTTCTCTGATCCAATGTCATTTTGATTATGCCTGTTGCTCTTGTTATTATGGACTGACCAAATTCTGGAAGGACAAGCTACAGGTCACTCAAAATAAACTAATTAGATTCGTTCTTTATTCAGGTAATAAGTCACACATTGAACACAGTCATTTTAAGTCCCTCGGTTGGTTACATGTTAATATAAGAGTTGAGCAAATTACATTGTGTCATGTTTATAAATCACGGAAAGGTCAAAGTCCTGATTATATGGGTCAATATTTTAAACCTTTAGAAACTGCCCATTCTTACAATACAAGATCTAGAGAAAATGGATCTTTCCAGCTGCCACCAGCTAATGGCTTTGGATCTATGACATTTTCTTATGTAGGGTCTAACCTATGGAATTCGCTTCCAACTGATATAAGGAATCTGTCCAGCCTTGCTCAGTTTAAAAAAGCAACTAGAGCTCAATATTTTAATTTGTAAAGTTATTACCATTTTTAGTTATTTTTTTACTAGATGTTTTGCAATATAGTGAGATGATTTTGTAGGTAAATATTGTGCCAAGTTGTCTTGTGTTCCTGTCAGTGTTAATTAACATTGTAGTCATTTAAGTCTTTCATCTTTCAAGCTATTTTTTAATGAAGAAATTTATTTTTATATGTGCTTTTTGCTCCATATCTATCACTTTTTATTGTAAAATTTAGTGTAAAATAATTTTAAACCTCTCTTCGTCAGACCACTATTGAGGACCACAATGGAAATAAGGGGTGTATTCCCCTTTCTGGTGCTATCCTTGATATTGATGTGACTAATATGGTACATAATTAGACATTTTTTTATTAATAAATTATTTTTATAAGTCTTTATATGTATGCATTCTATTTATAAATCGATATGGTAAATTTTAATTGTATTGCTGTAACCATTATTGGTACCATGTTACTTGCACAATATTGAAATAAATCTATCTATCTTTCCGAAGTAGTCTAGTCGTAATTAGGTACTGCAGTTTCTTGTGATACTTACACCGAACAAAATATGTTAATACAGTTTAATTTCGCGATAATGAGTATGTTAATAGATCTTTGTTTTACAAAGCAATCTGTCGATTCCTGTTAAGAGAAAGTTGTTTTTTGCAAGGGCAATCAAGCGGAACGGAGGGATCGATTACTATTTTTGGACTAATTGGTCTATTTAGTTATTTAGTAGTCGCTTGCATTCCATCCCTTGTAAATGAAATATGCAAAATAAAAAAACCCCAAGAACATCAAAAACCAGAAACGCGCCGATCCCTGTCATGGTCTTGGCGGTCAAGCCAGAAGGTTATGGACCGGTCTGACCCGCATAAATGTCGTTCGCTTATCAATTACTCATATTGGAAATATATTTGTTCTTCAGTGAAAATACTACTTTAAACTAGCGACTAGCAGTGTTTAAATCCCATAGCATTTATCAACCTCAAGTTTATGTTGGTCATTTATAACACTGTTTTCTTCTTTGTTTTGATGTCACCGGAAGCTGTGATTTTATATGGATCAATGCGGTCACATTTCAAAACGGTAGCAACACACAGTTTGGTTCCCACGGAAAAATTATATTACAATATACATTTTCAAGTTTTCATGTAATTAAATGTAAGAGCATCAGCTGCTACCAAATACCAGTA
This sequence comes from Dreissena polymorpha, assembly GCF_020536995.1. Classification (NCBI taxonomy): domain Eukaryota; kingdom Metazoa; phylum Mollusca; class Bivalvia; order Myida; family Dreissenidae; genus Dreissena; species Dreissena polymorpha. Next base: position 199,274,525 of record NC_068355.1, read on the forward strand.
AATGGATGTTTAAAAACGTATTTTTGCTTTAAGCGAAAATAAACTTAATATTCGGACATGAAGATTCCATATAATACCTCTATAAACTTAACATTATGCCAAGTAGGACTTAAAATAGGTAATTTTGTTATTTTTTAGTACACAGCATGACTTAATTTTGTACAATTGAGGTTGCAAGGTAAGACTATAAATATTTTGAACGAAAAGAAACAATAATGATACAAGAAATAATTGTAATCGTAACATAGTGGATATGAAGTCCCTCTGGCAACTGGGAGGTCACAAGAAGGACATTTATCAGCCTCATGGACTTCAACTTTCCAATCCGCAGACAATATACGTAAATCCTCAACCACGACACGACTTATACACATGTAAATAAATACAGTTAAATGTTAAATCAGTAAAATGCTTTATTGTCATTTAATTAACACGAAACAATATATTTTCCCCAAGCGGTTTTAGAACAGCGGCCCCGCGATGCCCCAACTTCAAACTCAATTTTTCCGTGGCGCTTTTTTCCGATCGTGTTGCCGCGACGCATGAAAAATTCTTAAGAACGTGCAAGTTCTTATCCGAGTGATGTTTGCATTCGGCCACCGACCAGTCAAAATACCCCTGCGTTTATAAGCTGAGTGTTCATGAGGGGCTTAGATAATACGTTTTTACTATTTAAGGATCTTTAAGGAAGTCAATTGTGGTATTTGTCCCCAAGAATTGGTCAATCATGATCGATTATCACCATAACATGAGGCGTAAGAGCAATTAAACATATGCTCAATATTATTTTTATTGTTTACAACTATTTTAGCGGTGTTTAAAAAAATAACTATGTTGTGTTGTTGTAGTAAGGAATTGATGTTTAAATTAAAACTAATTGAGTGAATCATCTCTTTTAATTGCTCTCGCCCACTTTTTTCAATCGTCTCAGCAGCGCCTATACATTAACAGCACAAACAGTTAATGTATTCGCATCCAACATTTCTTTTTCACGGAATACGCTATATACCTGCAACTATTTTTATTTAGTTTGTGGGCATGATATTATGATAAGATCTAAGCAACGACAAGTCCATGTCTCTGGGAAATCTGCAATTACTGATTTCTTGGTCAGGACTACTCATGAAACGTCGCCTTAAGACAATGCAAGAAGAAACAGTTTAAGTGTCGAGGAAGTTGCCAATGATCCCGAGACCTTAGAACCACCAACCAAGCGATTCAATCATCGTGCCATTGAGTTCGACAGTATAATTATTTTTTAGTAACTAGCTGACTACTTCAGCCTCCCATTTGACGCAACACTGAACAACTCGAGGCAGATTCGAGGCAGTCTACAGGGCAGAAACAAAAAGGCTGATGAGGCAAAAAGTGATGAGGCAAAAAGTGGGGGACAAGCCATTAACCAAACAGCCACAGCCATCTATACATGCTAACAGCAAATCCCTACATATACACCTTAATTTATTGTAGGTATTTGACTACGCTGCAAAAAAAAAATAACAAACTAAATATGCTTCTTTTTAAATATGCATACATTGGCATTTAAATCAAAGGGATTAAAAAGATCAAATTCCAGATTTATTTACCTTTTTTTATGTAGCATATAATGCAAGAAAATCGTGCTCGCCTGAAGTAGTTTCCTTGATCTCCGTTCGCAGCATCATCTTTTACAAATAGATACTATATATTAATGGAAGTAATATTGCATAGTAATAGTCCACACCTGACCATTGCAATTCTTTGCTCTTATGCATATCTACTGATTGTACTATTCTAATTATTCTCTTTTTTGCAATGCATTTACGACACGAATTTATAATAATTAACCAAACTCAAAGCATAACTAAACCCTCGAAATGTGTAACGTTAGCTGTATATTGTGTAGAAATCCGTTCTAACTTTAGGCCGTCGTATCTTTCTTCAATTCGTTGAAAACGAACAAAGAGGGGCAATGACATATAAATGTGATATAGTTTAATGTATTTTAAAAATTACAGTAAACATCGAGTTTACTGACAGCGATCGGCGCGTTTCTGGTTTTTGATGTTCTTGGGGTTTTTTTATTTTGCATATTTCATTTACAAGGGATGGAATGCAAGCGACTACTAAATAACTAAATAGACCAATTAGTCCAAAAATAGTAATCGATCCCGCCGTTCCGCTTGATTGCCCTTGCAAAAAACAACTTTCTCTTAACAGGAATCGACAGATTGCTTTGTAAAACAAAGATCTATTAACATACTCATTATCGCGAAATTAAACTGTATTAACATATTTTGTTCGGTGTAAGTATCACAAGAAACTGCAGTACCTAATTACGACTAGACTACTTCGGAAAGATAGATAGATTTATTTCAATATTGTGCAAGTAACATGGTACCAATAATGGTTACAGCAATACAATTAAAATTTACCATATCGATTTATAAATAGAATGCATACATATAAAGACTTATAAAAATAATTTATTAATAAAAAAATGTCTAATTATGTACCATATTAGTCACATCAATATCAAGGATAGCACCAGAAAGGGGAATACACCCCTTATTTCCATTGTGGTCCTCAATAGTGGTCTGACGAAGAGAGGTTTAAAATTATTTTACACTAAATTTTACAATAAAAAGTGATAGATATGGAGCAAAAAGCACATATAAAAATAAATTTCTTCATTAAAAAATAGCTTGAAAGATGAAAGACTTAAATGACTACAATGTTAATTAACACTGACAGGAACACAAGACAACTTGGCACAATATTTACCTACAAAATCATCTCACTATATTGCAAAACATCTAGTAAAAAAATAACTAAAAATGGTAATAACTTTACAAATTAAAATATTGAGCTCTAGTTGCTTTTTTAAACTGAGCAAGGCTGGACAGATTCCTTATATCAGTTGGAAGCGAATTCCATAGGTTAGACCCTACATAAGAAAATGTCGTAGATCCAAAGCCATTAGCTGGTGGCAGCTGGAAAGATCCATTTTCTCTAGATCTTGTATTGTAAGAATGGGCAGTTTCTAAAGGTTTAAAATATTGACCCATATAATCAGGACTTTGACCTTTCCGTGATTTATAAACATGACACAATGTAATTTGCTCAACTCTTATATTAACATGTAACCAACCGAGGGACTTAAAATGACTGTGTTCAATGTGTGACTTATTACCTGAATAAAGAACGAATCTAATTAGTTTATTTTGAGTGACTTGTAGCTTGTCCTTCCAGAATTTGGTCAGTCCATAATAACAAGAGCAACAGGCATAATCAAAATGACATTGGATCAGAGAAAGTACCAAAAGTCTTTAAGTATGGACTGTAAGATAATCTGACTTTCTATACATACATTTTAACCTTGCATTAGCCTTATTGATTATGGAACTGGCCATAGCTTCACCTGTAAGATTCTGATCTAATGTGGCAGCAACATATTTTACCGAAGAAGTAGATTTGATACTTTGGCCAATGCAAGTAATATTAAGATCACTGTTTGATTTGACCTTTGGCTTGGAACCAAACAAGATTGATTCAGTTTTCCAAGTGCAAAGATAACCTGTTGTCAATAAGCCATTGTTTAACCAATTCTAAGTCCTGAGTAAACTGCTGTTCTATGAATGACCTATTTCGTCCTGCAACCAAAATACAAGAAACATCACGAACTATTTGTTCAAATCTTTGAACTGTGTGACATAAGGTTTAACGTTAATACAAACATAAAAAATTTAGAAGAAAAACAAATGCTTCTTTTAATGCCTTTTATTTGCAAAATAAAATAATTTACAAAACCAACGTTATAGTCTCTTTTGTCTGCGTGTGTACAGTAGCGTCTTATAAACGATAGGCGACTTTAATCGGCAACTTTGAAGCGCATTAATTTGCAAATTATCTTAAACGTGAGGGATTCCTTTTTTAAAGTATTTGGCGTCGATCAGTATGGTACTGAGTTCTGCACAATCCTGTCTATGGCGTACCATTTTTGTCGAAAGTCAACAAGACCTACTAGGTAAAAAGAGAAATGTACGTCGACGTACATTTTTGTACGTCGACGTACTAAATTGTACTTCGACGTACAGGTTTTACAAACCGTTGAGTGTTAGCCAATCAGAAGACGCCTTACATCTGTTGCTTTTAGAGATATTTGACATTGAACATTATTATTATTATTATTATTATGGATACCAAATTATGCGACTATCGACCACTAATCATAGAATTGTGCGTATTTATTGAACATTATTATTATTACTATTATTTATACCAAATGATGCGACTATCGACCGCTAACTCATAGATATTGTGCGTATTTATTGACCTGGCGTGGCGGAATTAACCTCTGACTTATGCAAATAAAAGTTATCACAAAATGCGACCAAACCAGGGAGGTATTTATACATTTTTAATCCCGTAATCGTTTGGTAACTGTTTGGTTACCGTTGGGAATTTCCTACACAGTAATTCACTGGACCTTGATACTCCACTCACAATATGCTTGATAATTTTATTTTAAAAAAGTAACATAATAGTCATTGAATCTTTTTCAAATTGATATATAGTCTATTTCAATGCTTTAAATACTTGAAACTTCTTTGTTTTTTGTTTTTTTTTTATTTTGATATTTTTATTCATTTTGTACTCAATTAAAAAAAGAGATTTTAAACATTCATTATGAATAAATTTGAAGAAAAAGCTGCTCAAGAGACGATTGCTTTGATTGGCTGTTCAGAAAATTGTACGTCGAAGTACAAACATGTACGTCGACGTACAAATTGTACTTCGACGTACAAATATATACTTCGAAGTGCATTTCATATTTGTGCGTCAAAGTACACTTTTTGTACGTCGACGTACATAGTGTATGTCGACGTGCATTTCTCTTTTTACCTAGTAGGTCTTGTTGACTTTCGACCCAAATGGTACGCCATACCTGTCTGGATAAGCAGCGTACCAGGGGCGATTTCTATGCGTTTTTATATCATACTAGTATATTGGTTGGTTGGTATAGGTTTGAAACAGAAACGCACAATGACCTATATTTGCACGCTAAAACCTCTGAGTTGCGTTTTAATAAAGTTAATTTTGTTCTACAAATGCTTGTTTTCTTGCGAGAACAGCCTCCGATTTCGCAAACAAACTTTATGTCAGTTTTCAGAGTAACTTACTATAGCCGTTTCTTTTACTTAGCGATGAAATTTGACTTAAAACGCCGTTATATAGAAATAATTAAAATTATATTTCACTCACTCCGCAAAACCCTCCCTTTTTCCTTCTTCCACTTAGCCTTGACTAGCTCCCTACGACAATTGGGGAAATCACTCACTCAATAAACTTCCATACATCACCGGAAGATGCAAAGTGCGCACCTTGATCGCTCCGATGCCCCTAGTGCAACCTTTTATGATAGTGTACATAACGTGTGGATATTAATTCAATATCTGTGAGCTATGTTAATTCATGCTCTTATATATATATATATACAATCTGTTGAAAATAATAAAATATGTTGAGCAGGCAGAATCGGCGGGGCTGATACCAGACGGTTCTGATGACATGACCTACTTCATATTGCCAATAAAAAAATCAGCATCTATCCCTTTTGCTATCTTACCTCTTTTTATAAGCATTAAAACATTTTGCCATATTAATAACTGCATGAAATACAAACATTTTGCTGGCAAAGGAAAGTGGTTTTCTGTCCCAATCACAACTAGTGGGGTCTACTGTAAATAGTTATTGTTTTACACTGTTGTTACTAAACTATACAAACCAACAGTCTTCCGCGAGGTAAGTTAAATGGGGATGCAGTCTATCGGTGACGTCCCTTGTATCCAACTCGAACCCCCACTAACACCTCTCTTGGGGCGAAGAGCACATAATCAAGGCATAAGTACAGTCTTCACTATGAACCGATCAATAAAGCAGTTTGAGTAAAATTCAAATCATATTGTTTCCCTATATCAATTATATAACTTTATCCCTAACATTACATATATACTGCACTTTAACATCAAATAAATTTAGACGTAAAACTTAACAATAAAACATAAGTAGGTGAAATACATACCATATACTTGTAATTCAAAATACACATAAACATCAAGTTGGTCACTGCTTCAGCGGATGCGAGCGGGACATCATAAAGAAAGGTACGGTATTCTAAATACAGTATTCTGGAGCATAGGGTGATGACTATGACTTCAAGTGTGCTGCCCGGGCTGTAGAGCTCCTGTTGCAAGTTTAGAAGTTCTTCAAAGGGTCGGAGTCTATGGAAGTCGTTCGAGGTGGCGGACGTTTCACCTAGGTCCTTGGGGTGACGATTCATTAAAGTGTTCAGGTTCATTAAAGTGTGTAATCATTGAACGTAGAAGCTTCGTTGATGTCAACTCTCACCTGTTTTTTGCATTGTATATATTCGTGGCGACTGGATAATTTTTTAGTCTATAATCATAAGGCAGCATGAGGAAAAATAAATGTTATATTGTATTGAATGTGTAATTGGCCTTCTGAGAGCTTCGAAAGGCACATTGTAATGCGAGGCCGCACATAGCGCTCAGTGGCGCCCTCGCGTTACATAAAATTGTCATTTTGCCAAACTGTTAAAAAGTCACTCGAAATATGCATGATAGCGTGTATGCGATGCAAAGGTTAACTCTGTTAATCAGACAAGTGTGTATATTTCAATGATGCTGCATTATATAAGAATCCTGGGCTAGTCTTAGCACTCTTTCACATTAATTTACCTGAGTAAAGCAAGTTGATAAGAATGTTGAATTATAGCTGCAATGTCCAGCCATGTGTTTGTTTAGTGAAAGATACTTTATGTTCGGCAAGGTCTTGTGATGCAGGGGATACCAGAATACCCGGAGGAAACTACACCAGTCCAAAAACTCACATGCTGCCAGAACGGTGAATCAGTCCAGTTGGGGTCTTAGTGATAATGGATCAGTCCAGTTGGGGTGTACCGTGATAAAATGAATCAGTCCAGTTGGGGTGTACCGTGATAATGAATCAGTCCAGTTGGGTTTATAGTTATAATGAATCAGTCCAGTTGGGCTGTACCGTGATAATGAACCAGTCCAGTTGCGGTGTACAGTGCTCATGAATCAGTCCAATTTGGGTGTACAGTGATCATGGGTCGGTCCAGTTGGGGTGTACAGTGAAAATGAATCAGTTCAGTTGGGGGTACAGTGATCATGAATCAGTCCAGTTGGGTTGTACAGTGAAAATGAAAGAATCCGTGTTGGTGTGTAAGGTGATAATGAATCAGTCCAGTTGGGGTGTACAGTGATTATGAATCAGTCCTGTTGGTGTGTACAGTAATAATGAATCAGTCCAGTTCGGGTGTACAGTGATCATGAATCAGCCCATTAGGGCAGTAGAGTGATAATGAATCAGTCCAGTTGGGGTGTACAGTGATAATGAATCAGATACTCACATTTCCAAAAGCATGCATAGAAATGCATTTAACAGCCTAGGTCGAGCCGAGCTTATTCATAAAAAAGCGCCCCAAACAACATCATCGGACAACATGTTTTGTCAATTTTTATGAAAATGCACGTGTCTTCAGGCGGCAGAATCAACGGGGTTTTCAGGGGTTTTACACACGGGCTGGACAGAATGTAATCACGCCGTTAAGAACTTTATTTTTGCAAATATCTCAAGTTATTAAAAACGTTTGCAAAAATCGTAAGTGCATAAATACAGTTTTACTTGCAGTGTGTGCCGATGTCTTAAAGTATAAGAATAAATCCTTGAATACGTCTGAAATCGTTGACTGAATATTACGTTCCGTGAATCATAACCGTGTAGTACAAATAGAATTTTGAACAAGAACACAGGCTTATTCAATACAGTAATTCTGATATTGTGCTCACATTTCCATAAGCAGTATAAAAAGATGACGTTTATGCACTAGTTGAAATTCGTAAGAAAAAAATGTTTAAAAAAGATATTTGAAACAAAGCACCACTAACCGTCGTGTTTAAATCCATTAAATTTAAAAGGGGGAACCCAACAAAGTCACGTGATCCTGCACCCTGGTCTTCAGTGTTCACATTGCAAATATTGACCACGAGTTATGGCTGATGGAAAATAGGAAATCGCAAAAGCCCTCCATAAGCATGTTGTGCTCGATGGGCTGAAATTATAGTAAATAATGACAATGTCTTTTTAAGGTTTTATTAAGCTTATGGAACATATTTAATTTTAAAAACAAATAATATTACAGATTATATTTACATATGCATAATTCTAATACAAAACATTTGTAATAGTTCAAAAAGACAACATAACAAACTGTGAGAACATGAATGCGTTTAAAACATTTCTAACGCATGTGTAACAAACTAAAGCACATCATAGATACCATGCTATGCTAATTAAAACGTATCCTCTAAATAAATTGAGCCACATCATGCGAACATGGGTCTTATGTTATATGGTCAGTATAGCTACAGACCAGTCTGCGCATTAGCACAGTCTGGTCAGGAGATACACTGGCAGCTAATAAGATCATGAAACATTGTCTGACGGAAAATTGTAAAAGACATGGCACTATGAGGAATTTTCACAACGCTTAGAATATTACCAACCTCCAAAACAGGGATGGAAATAAGCAGTGACCAACGGCCAAAGACCTCTAAAATAAGTTGTGAGTCCACATACTTTCCCAGAAAGCTAAATCTGTACAAGAAGTATTGACCGGAGGCTGCGTAACGGTGACCATAAAGGTTAGTTTCCAACAAGGCACTATGACCTCCAAAGTTCCTGTTAGTAAGGCATGCTGGAAACAGTATTTTCTTTTTTTTTCTCATTTATTTCTCACATTTCTTTACAATGTTGTATACATCGAAAATAACCAAATAAACGAAATGCATAAGAAAGTGTTTGAAAAATGTACCTTTTTGTACTTTAACAAATGTCAAATATTTAGCGTATGCCTGAATACATTTTAAACAATGTTTACAGTGTCAATGTCATATAAAGAACCTTGTGATTTATCGCAAAACATCAAATTACTAATTTGTTTTTAAGAAACAGAAGGTTTTTTATCTAGAAAAATAAAAGGAAAAGAATATGTTTTACAACAAGGTGTGTGGTAAACAAATTGTTTTGAGTATTTGTTTTCTATTGAGAAGGAATTTTTAAAAATTGTTTTGCCATAACATTTGTCTGAATAACATTATTCATGTTTTGTAGAATGTATGAATCACCTGAATTGAACCCATTTTTTTGGTGTTGTTCATATTTATTTTTTACGAGGGCAATCTCAGATTCAATTTTTATTCTCGTATTTAGGTATTCATTAAAGTGAGGAAAAGTTGGAATGCATTTTTTATATTTCATTTTAAATACAAAAGATTTTAATAGCATCATAATAAAGTTAAATACATCTGAGTGTAGTTTTTGTCAGTGCATCAAAAGAAAACATTGTTTTTTTTAATTTTAATTATTATTTTTTAACTGACAAGAAACTATTATATTATTATTATTATTATTATTATTATTATTATTATACCGGATTTATATAGCGCCCTTTTCATGCAAGAGTGCACGTTCAAAGGCGCTTTACATAAGAGCATTTGACGTATCGCAGATACGAGTACATTTTGCAACACTGTTTCAAAAGAAATCGATCAAAACTACTCAATTATACTATTAAACTACTCTATTATACTATAAGTACTACGTAAAAACATGAACAGTAACCCTAGATAAGAAAGATCAACAAGACACTATACAACTACCCTATGTGTATAGCTATAAGACAATTAATGAAACAATAAAATCTAAAACTTAAACAATTAGTACTACGTAAAACAACAAAAAACATGCACAGTAACCATAGATTTGAAAGATCGGCAAGACAAACAAGAGACAAAACAGAGACAAGAGACAGATGTCCAAATAAAAGGCTTTAAATTGCAGAATTTGGTGTTGGTTTTGTTCAAGGATCCAATTCGTAATATTGTTGATTTCGCGGTTTTAATGTTAAGGCCTGATATCTTTTTAAATTCAGTCAAGGTTTCTACTAATGGTTTAAATGATTGCTCGCATCCATTAAGGAAAAAAGTTGCGTCATCGGCAAAAAAGGTTTGTTTTATTTCTTTGTCCAATACATTTATGCCTTTAATTTTGCTATTTTGCTCGATATAGTTTGATAATAGTTGCAAGCATACAATAAATAATGAGGATGATAATGGGCAGCCTTGTCTGACTCCTGTATTTCGAAACTTTCTGAAAGATGGCCATTGTTTATGATTATACTTTTTATGTTAGTGTAAAAAACTTCGACCCACTGGATGAGGTTTGACCCAAAATTCAATTTCTTAAGACATTTTATTGTAAATTTATGGTCTAAGCTGTCGAAAGCTCTTTCAAAATCTGCAAAAAAATAACAGTCCAGGTTTTTGTGTTGCATTTAAGTGTTCTATTACATCAAATATCAAACGGACATTTTCTTCAATGTATCGATTTTTCATAAATTCGGTTTGGTCAAAGGATATAATTTCAGGTAAGAATTTTTTTATTCTGTTCGCGATGGCTTTTGTAGCAATTTTATAGTCTGTATTTAATAAACATATAGGTCTCCAGTTTGCTATATAATCAAAATATTTTCCTTTGTTAGGTAGAAGTGTAATAATGCTTTGTTTTTGCAATTTAGTGAGTTCGTGTTTACCAAACGAATAATTAATTGAATTTATATAATAGTGCTTTGGTGTGTTCCAAAACATTTTATAAAATTCGACTGTTAGGCCATCGAAACCTGGACTTTTGTTGCTACTCATTTCTAAAAGTGCAATTCCGCATTCATACTCGTTAAGTTTTCCTACACACGATTTCATTTGTTAATGTTTTAGTTTCGGTGCCGAGAAAAATGTTGTCGTCGTCTATTTCTTCTGGTAAATCATTTTTATAAAGGTTTTTATAGTATCTTACGTCGGCTTCCAAGATTTCATTTTTCGTTTTAAGTGTTTTACCATTTTCGAGAAGTGTATTAATTGTCTTTCTTTCGGCATTTTTCTTCTCTAGGTTTGCGAAATAAGCTGTGTTATGTTCATTGTTTTCTATTTTGATAACTTTAGCTCTTAGAATTGAACCATTTATTTTTGTTTCATAAATTTGTTCTAATTTCAGTTTTTTTGTTTGATTAATTCTGAAAGCTCATCGTTATTGTTATTATTGTTATAATTTTATTAGTATAAAAAAATTATTATTATTATTATTATTAAAAGTATTAGTATTGTTACTATAATCGTTATTATTATTATTGCAAACCATTTGATTTTCGATCAGGCAAATCTCATCTTCCAATTTCTTATCTTCTATTTGGTTTTGTTTCTTTTTGTAAGATGTGTATTTAATGGTTTCATTTCGTACGGTACCTTTTATAATTTCCCAAACTGTATTTGGATTTGAGTCTGGGTTAGCATTTACCACATCGTTTATACTTATCTTAATCTTTTCTTGATATTCAATATCTAATAAAATAGAGTTGTTTAATTTGAAATAACCTGGGCCTTTTCCTAAAAGAGATTCGTTAATTGATAAATATACTAGAGAATGGTCGGTTTTATATCCAGATTTTATGCTACATATATTGATTAAGTAACATAATTTATCAGATATCAGGAAATAATCTTGTCTACAGTGTATTGGTGGTTTTGTATTTGAATGCCATGTATATTGTAATTTTTCAGGGTGTTTTGTTCTCCAAATATCTGTTAGTTCACATGTCGATATAGTATTTAGCAAGATATTTCTGCATTTTGAATGTGTTTTATTGCTTCAACTCTTCTTATCTATATCTGTGTTCAAGACAGTATTAAAATCTCCTCCTACGATGTATGATTTTTCATTGTGCTTTAGCAGATAATTTTGTAGTGTATTAAAAAGTGTCATCAGAGTTTGGTCCGTAAACGTTAATTAATGTGATGATTTTATTTTGAATTTTAATATCGGCAGAAAACAATCGACCCACTATAAATTCTGTGCTTTGGATAATTTCTATATTGCTTTTTGGATGAATAAAAATCCCAACCCCTTCGCTGTTTGTTTTATTTCCACTATAAACGAATTTCCCGGGCCAATCCTGTTTCCATTTTTCAAAATTATCTTTTGATAAATGGGTCTCCTGTAGCATGTATATTGAGTGATTTAACCCCTTTAGCCATTCAAAAATGTGTATTCTTTTGTTTTTATTGCTCAAACCGCTAACATTAACTGTTGATATTAAGGATTCCATGGATGATTGTTTATATAGTGGCATAGTATTTATGGCAAAACAATTTTTGTGTGAACGCATAATGCGTTTTTGTAGTGAGATAGAAAGAGGACATTTTGTATTTTGGTCTCAAAAACGTTGATCGTCCAATTTTGTAAATACAATAATTACTCGCGCAAAAAGCCTCTTTTTTTTTAAACGTGAACTTTTTTGCAAATTATTTGATGTAATTCAATATATATGTGAGATGAGTGTAGAAAAAGTTTGTATTGGGAAAAGAAACACAATAAAAACACAATGATAGCATAGAAAAGGATCGTTAACATACAAATTAAACACAATACATGTGAAAAATAAAACAACAATAGAAAAAGACTATGCATACGCATTTTAAGTGTCCCTTTGTCCTTGGCATACTGCGAAAACAAAAGTGGACAAAGAGATGATAATGTCTGTTGCTTAACGAAGGTCTATCTATACCTTTTTCACACCATTTTCTTGGTAGGGATTTTGTAGAAATTGTTTCTAGTTATTTTTCCAATAAAAAATGTATAGGTATTTGAAGTTTTCACGATGGTATATAATTTAGGCATGTAGTTGTTATTTTGTATAGGGCATATTTTAGGTTATGCAATGTTTTTACTTACATATGATGTTACACTACTAATAATGTAAAGTAAAATGTAGTTTATTTGAATTTTCGTATAAGTAAATAATTTATTTATATTTAAATCTAGATTCCATATTAAAATTAGTTAATAATATATATTTTATCGTGTTGAAATTTCTTATTAAAATACATTGAATATTTGCTGTCACAGACATATCATAAACGTACAGCATCATGTATATTAACATCTTTGTTCTTGATAAACTTTATCATCTGTTGTAGTGCATCTTATTACAATGGTATATTCGTGCGCAATTTCATAGAGCGTTTGATCTTTTAATACATACAATACGTTTCTAACAATAAATGTTACATTATGGCTACTCAGCATGTAAAGTATCACCTCATATATCGAGATAAAACAGCTTTTCCAGATGTGAAATACCAACTTAAGCATTTATCTGTTATATTTTGTAGTGTTCATTTTATTTTATGCAATGGATTAAGTTAATTGTTTTGTTGCATTAGTATCAATGTAAAGGAAAGGTAGCTAATTTGAATTTTTAGTAAAAGTAAACAATTTATTTTTATTTGAATATAAATTACATTTAAAATTGAATTATTAAGAGGTTTATTCAAGACTTTTAGTTTCTTACTGAAGCATTTTGAATATTTACTGTCACAGAAATATTATAAACATACAACAGAATGCAAACACGAAAAAAAATCCTCTTACAAAGTTCAAGAAAGGAAATTCATTTCTGTTACAGAAAAAAATATGAATATACAACAGAATGCAAACACAAAAAATAAAAACAAAACAAAATTATATCTGTATTCTCTTACAAAGTTCAAGAAAGTAAATTCATTAACGATACAACGTGGATGTCGCAAACAATTTATAAAAAATGCAACAACATCGAACAACAAATCTGAATATGCTTAAAAGTTGAAGCAATACAAAAACACACAGTTTAATATAACAGCTGTGCTGTAAAAATGTGTTACCTTATCGAAAAGCCCCATCGTACTATTATATTCTGGCTGTTCTATTTTTAAACAATTAAGTCGTTACAGCAAGCACTGTTTTCTCAAGCGTCTTTTCGAAATTTTCAAGTAACTTCAAACTCTCAGTTTGTATAATATAAATTTGTATAATACACATGCATAATCAATTTGAGAACTTTCTCTACAGCGTGCTTCAATTTAGTTCAGAAGACAACTTACAACCAGATTATGAACATTGATGATATTTCTCACGTACTGCTAAATTTCTGAGTGAAAGGTTTAACCACTGACAGTTAAATTTATTTTACTACACAATATGTGTCTATATGGACCGAGTATATACACATTAGTAATTCTTACCTACTGTTTTACAACTATACATGTATATATATCTTAACGCCCATACACATTTATACACGCATGCGTTTAAATTAAGATAAATTTAATGTTTAATATATCAGTTTTAATTAATTTTTACTATTATAATTATTGGAGCTAAACTTTTTTATATAGCCATGCCCACTTGTTTTACACTAAGATTTTATTTATACATTAACGCATATACATGTTTATACACGACGAGTACTTTCTGGTTGAGTTAAATCCTCATTTAAGAAGATGCAGGTCCCTTTAAATTGTCGTCTGTTTGACATGATGGTATTCCTTTTAAGCCTAGACACAAATTTAACTATAACCGGACGTGTATGGCCGTCTCTGGGTCTTCCTTATCTGTGGGCGATATCAATGTCTGATGCTTGTAAGTTCATGTTTGGGATTTTTCGTTTAATATGCTTACAATCTTATTGGTGGTTGTTTCAGCCGATTCATTTTTGTTTTTCTCTAACTTTCAGAGATACCAGAGATGCGTATGTTGTTTCTACACCCGTATTGTTCTAGGTCGTTTATTTGACCAGTTTTTTCATGCAGGTTCTCCTTCAAGTTTATGATGTTTTGGGCTTCATCAACTTTAGTTTTCACCAATTGTTTTTTTCTAGTTGGCTTATAATTTATTTTGCTTTTCAGGGTGTCATTCTCTTTCTCCTCATCGAAGATTTTGCTTTCAAGAGCATTAATTTTGTGCTCTACAGATTTCAAAATATCGTCTTTCATAATGGTAATTGTATCCACAGTGACTTGTTTTAGGGCTGAGTTTTTTCCAGTACAAAGGCTTGTAAGCTTTTCGTTTATCGCTGCTAATTCCATTTTTTATGTCTGTTTCAGCCATGGCCATTTCAATTTCTTCTGTAATGATTTCTTGTGTTTTACCTTTCTTTTTGTTTTGTTTAATTATTTGTTTGTCTTTTTGTTTTTGTATACTGGTGTCTAATTCATAACAAGAGCACCGCCTTGCGGGTGCAGACCGCTCATCTATTTTCTTTTTAAAGGTGAAGGGACTCTCATTTTCAATCACAAAGGAGGGAGGGGTGGAGTGAAGAGCGGTGCATTGTGTGGGGGTGTGGACATTTATTACATTTTCTTCCAAAAATGCGAAAAAAGGGAAAAAAATCGGGGGGGGGGGGTGGGGTGGGGGGGGGATTCTTGGGTGCGATGGTTGGACGGTATTTCAAACATAAAATAATAAAAATAAATATTTGTGTTTTTTAACCGTTTCATAAAAAAAATTGGGGGGGGGGGTGAGGTGGGGGGGGTATAGTGTGAGGGTGTGGTGGTAATTTGTGAGATGATCTTAAAAAAAAAAAATAGGGGGGGGATTCGGGTAGGGGGAGGGGGGGGGGGGGGGGTGGGGGGGATTCTTGGGTGCGATGGTTGGACGGTATTTCAAACATAAAATAATCAAAATAAATAGTTTTGTTTTGTAACCGTTTAAAAAAAAAATTGGGGAGGGGGTGGGGGGTGGGGGGGGTATAGTGTGAGGGTGTGGTGGTCATTTGTAAGATGATCTTAAAAAATAAAATAAAAATAAAAAAAAAAAAATAGGGGGGGGGGTTGGGGGGGGGGGCACGGGCGATGGTTTGGGTGGAGTCTATTGTGGTATGTCAGGTAAGAGTAGTTTTGTCAAAGTATCAATCAAATCTAATCATAAATAAAGAAGTTATGGCAATTTTAGAGAAATTTAATAATTTGACCTTGAGAGTCAAGGTCATTCAAAGGTCAAGGTAAAATTCAACTTGCCAGGTACAGTAACCTCATGATAGCATGAAAGTATTTGAAGTTTGAAAGCAATAGCCTTGATACTTAAGAAGTAAAGTGGATCGAAACACAAAATTTAACCATATATTCAAAGTTACTAAGTCAAAAAAGGGCCATAATTCCGTAAAAATGACATCCAGAGCTATGCAACTTGTCCTTTTACTGTACCCTTATGATAGTTTGCGAGTGTTCCAAGTATGAAAGCAATATCTATGATACTTTAGGGGTAAAGTGGACCAAAACACAAAACTTAACCAAACTTTCAATTTTCTAAGTATAAAGGGCCCATAATTCCGTCCAAATGCCAGTCAGAGTTACATAACTTTGCCTGCACAGTCCCCTTACGGTAGTTAGTAAGTGTTGCAAGTATGAAAGCAATAGCTTTGATACTTAAGGAATAAAATGGACCTTAACACAAAACTTAACCAAAATTTTCAATTTTCTAAGTATAAAAAGGGCACATAATTCTGTCAAAATGCACGCCAGAGTTATCTAACTTTGCCTGCCCAGTCCCCTCATGATAGTAAGTAAGTGTACCAAGTTTGAATGCAATAGCATTGATACTTTCTGAAAAAAGTGGACCTAAACGCAAAACTTAACCAACATTTTCAATTTTCTAAGTATAAAAAGGGCACATAATTCAGTCAAAATGCACGCCAGAGTTATCTAACTTTGCCTGCCCAGTCCCCTCATGATAGTAAGTAAGTGTACCAAGTTTGAATGCAATAGCATTGATACTTTCTGAGAAAAGTGGACCTAAACGCAAAACTTAACCGGACGCCGACGCCGACGCAGACGCCGACGCCGACGCCATGGTGATGACAATAGCTCATAATTTTTTTTCAAAAAATAGATGAGCTAAAAATAATTTATAGTTGAAAAAGTTGTGTGCGTGGATTGGTGGATTGATTGCCATTAGAGTACTAGAGCATGAATATCTTGTGCACTTGGAGTTTCCACTAAGCAATGCTAGTTACAAATGGCGATCCGTATGCATTCTACGTTTTCTGACCATCGTTTTGTTTATGCTAACTTTAATGTCATTTTCTAAACTTCTGTAATGTTTAATATGAGTGAAGTCTTACTTGTAGTCCTGTTTAATCCAAATTTCACTATTTATGTTTTCTATAAACCACTAAATTTCATATATTGTATGAGCTTAAAAAACGCGACTTCTCACTTTCATGCATGCGCTATCAGGTTTCAGAAGTGTGCAGAATCCAAAACTGGTCTTTAGATGATTTTATACTACATTTTGGAAAAAGTTTTAAAAATCTGAAAGATTCCATTAGGTTTTTAATAACAACTCTTTTACTTACTGAGAATGCAAATGTGCATTATTATTCAGTTACTGTGAAACCATTCATATTCCCATTGATTTTCTTATATTTCCTCAGTAGACCGATTGACAAATTTAGGTTCTTAAAGGGATCTTTTCACGCTTTGGTAAATTGACAAAATTGAAAAAAGTTGTTTCAGATTCGCAAATTTTCGTTTTAGTTATGATATTTGTGAGGAAACAGTAATACTGAACATTTACCATGGTCTAATATAGCCATTATATGCATCTTTTGACGATTTTAAAACCTAAAAATTATAAAGCGTTGCAACGCGAAACGATTGAATAATTTGGAGAGTTCTGTTTTTGTCGTTAAATTTTGTGAAACTACGAAGATTGCTTATATAAGGTATAAAATACGTCATGCATGTGTACTTGGCGGAATAGCTCAGTAGGCTAAAGCGTTTTTACTTCAGGACTCTGGCAGGACTCTAGGGGTCACTTGTTCGAAACCTGGTCCGGGCAATGTTCTTTTCCTTTTTTAAATTTTATTCTTGATTTTTTACTGGAGCTTTTACGATCCAATGTTTACATTTATCGATATAAAGCATTTAATGAATAAGTTAAAAAATGCCAAAATCTGTGAAAAGGCCCCTTTAACTAGAGCTTTGTCACAGACGTGACGAATACCCCCACATGCCGCATTGACACAGACTATTTTGCATGTCGTCTTCACACAAAAACAGCGGACACTATGCTCAATGTTTGAAACGCACTAAGTGACTCTTGACCTAGTTTTTGACCCAGAAAGGCCCATGTTCTAACTTGGCCTTAAGATCATCCCCATAAAACTTTTAACCAAGTTTGGTGAAGATCGGATGTAAACTACTTGAATAAGGGAGCGGACACCATGCTGACTGTTAAAAAACGCACTAAGTGACCCTGTGACCTCGTTTAAGGCCCGGAATGGCCCAAACTTGTTAAAAAGATCATTTAGTTAAACTTGTGACCAAGTTTGGTGAGAATTGGATGAAAACTTCTTGAATTAGAGAGCGGACAACATGGTGAGGTTTAAAACGCACTAAGAACCCCGTGACCTAGTTTTTGTCCCGGCATGACCCATGTGCAAACTTGACCTAGACATCATCTAGATACAACTTCTGACCAAGTTTGGTGAAGATCGGATGAAAACTACTTGAATTAGAGAGTGGACACTTAATACGGACCGACAGACCGATCGACCGACAGACAAGTTCACTCATATATACCCCCCTAAACTTCATTTGTTGGGGTTCTGACCAAGTTTGGTGAAGATCGGATGAAAACTTCATGAATTAGAGAGTGGACACTTAATAGGGACCGACAGACCGACCGACCAACAGACAAGTTTACTCCTATATACCCCCCTAAACTTCGTTTGTGGGGGTATAATGAATAATTATGTGCAATATTAAACAAACATTAATTAAGACTGCATTACTAGAGGAATGACAGACTTCATATCCAACCTAGTTCACGCTTACATCCTGTGTCTGTTTCGCCAAGATAAATCTAGTTACTAGTATTACACAATGTGAAGCACATTACACTGAGTTCATAACTGACAGACGACATATCTTGTTTATTACAAATGCTGTAAAACTGTATCGTAACATTGACTTCATTTATGTAGAATCGTAAGGATAAGTACTTAATGTTAACAACTTAACTACCAATTATGTTTTTGACGATCCTGCTTCAGCGAAGCAGCTCGTCTAAGTCATTTTCGTACCCACAATTTTTTTCCGTACACAATTTTCTTTTCCTACCCACCTTTTCGGTACCTAATGTTTTTTCATACCCAAATTTTTTTTGCCATACTTTTTTCGTAACCAAAATGTTCGTACCCAAATTTTTTGTCGTACCCGAATTTTCGTACCCACATACACAATTGTGGTGATGTATATAAACTTATATTGAGGCTTTTATATCCATCCTCTTCAAAATCATCGTCATACCAGGACTGTCAGTACTTTGATTTATTGATGTTGCAAACTTAACAATATATAATTTGCTTACACTTATAATAGTCCTAATAATAGTCATTACGACCTATAATGTTCACACCTTCTCTGAGAGGCGCCAGATAAGACTAATTGGAAAATGTCTTCTTCGCTTCTAACACTCCTTAACAGATATCCATTACCACTTATCCACGAATCATAATAATGAACTATTTAATTGGCATGCAATAAGAGAATCCAGTTACTATAACCTCATAACAAATGAAAAAGTTGATTGTGTGACCTCATGCAAGTGACTTCTAAGTTACCAGACTCTCTCCACTGAGATTTATCGCGAACAATTATTACAAGGAAAATGGCAAAATGACAGACACATTTTATTAAATCAAGCATCAGCAAAAAAACTGTTAGCGAAATAGTTAAAAAAATTTAAACTACGAAACTTCATACTGACGAATATACATGGTTTTACAGTATTCTTTAGCATTACGCAACATTAATTTTTTTGCATTTTATTTCCTAAAGAATCATATTTGATTTCATTTTACCATTCAATATTTCATTTATGGCATGTAAACATATTTTACCTACTTCGAGTCTGAAGAAATGTAAAAAAGGCACTATGATCTAAACATAAATGTGTCGAAATACTTAGCTGAAATTAACAGGTATTAGTTATAGCATTTATTTTTTTAAACATAAACTTATGATTGACACACAGTATAATTATTTTAAGACAACTCTCTCTCGTGTATGTATCCTCATGACAGTCTTCAAATTACCATTCCCGTTACATGCATAACCACACACTTCACACTTGCAGGGTCTTTCTTCCGTATGTTTCCTCATGTGTCTGTTAAAGTTACCACTATTGTTACATGCATAAGCACACATCTCACACTTGTATGGCCTTTCTCTTGTATGTATTCGCATGTGTGTCTTCAAGGTACATCAATTGTTACATGCATAACAACACACCTCACACTTGTAGGGTCTTTCTCCTGTATATTTCCTCATGTGTCTCTTCAATGTACAGCTCTGGTTACATGCATAACCACACATCTCACACCTGTATGGCCTTTCTCTTGTATGTATTCGCATGTGTGTCTTCAAGGTACCACTTTTGTAACATGCATAACCACACACCTCACACTTGTAGGGTCTTTCTTCTGTATGTATCCTCATGTGTTTCTTCACGCCACCACTCTCGTTAAATGCATAACCACACACCTCACACTTGTACGGTCTTTCTCCTGTATGTCTCCTCATGTGTTTCTTCAAGCTTCCATTATGGTTACATGCGTTACCACACACTTCACACTTGTACGGTCTTTCTGTATGTATCCTCATGTGATCTGTCAAGTAAGCACTCTTTTTGAATGCTTCACCACATGTCCCACACGTGTACGGCCTTTCTTCTGTATGTATCCTCATGTGTTTCTTCAAATTTCCACTTGTTTTACATGCATTAATCACACACCTCACACTTTAACTATCTCTCTCCTGTATGTTTCTTCACATGTCTCGTCAAGTGGCGACTCATTTTAAATGCATAACCACACACTTCACACTTGTACGGTCTTTCTTCTGCATGTATCCTCATGTGATCTTTCAAGTGACCACTCTGTTTGAATGCTTCACCACACACCTCACACTTGAACGGTCTTTCTTCTGTATGTATCCTTATGTGACTTGTCAAGTGACCACTCTGTTTGAATGCTTCACCACACACCTCACACTTGAACGGTCTTTCTCCTGTATGTATCCTCGTGTGTTTCTTCAAGCCACCACTCTCGTTAAATGCATTACCACACACCTCACACTTGAACGGTCTTTCTTCTGTATGTATCCTCATGTGATCTGTCAAGTGACCACTCTGTTTGAATGTTTCACCACACAACTCACGCTTTAACTGTCTCTCTCCTGTATGTTTCTTCGTGCGTGTCTTCAAGTGACCACTGCTTTTACTGGAATAACTGCACAAGTTATCGTCTCTGATAAGGCCTAGTTCTCTTGCAAATTCATCTCCGTACCAGACCAGCAGTTCCTCTCCTGTAGCAATACTAATATTCACAAGTTATCTGTAACAAGACTATTGTTAAGAAATATAAGTCCCCTATCGGCTCCAACATTGTCAGAAATTCCACCATTTAAAAAAAATATATATTTGTTGCCAAAGCAACCAGAATTTTTGACGTAGGAACAAAATGAAATGACGTGCATAATGGCCATATTGCCATATATCCATGTTTCAAGTTTCATGAAAAAATAAGAACTTTAAAAGTTATCGCAGGATCCAGAAAACCATCATTTTCAGCAGTATTTCTAGTCTATTTGTTGCCATAGCAACCAGAATTCTTGACATAGGAACAAAATGAAATGACGTGCATACTCTCCATATTGCCATCTATCAATGTTTCAAGTTTCATGAAAAAATATGAAGAACTTTTAAAGTTATCGCAGGATCCAGATAAGTGTGACGGACTGACTGACTGACTGACTGACTGACACACGGAGTGCAAACCATAAGTCCCCTCCTGTGAAACCGGTAGGGGACTAAAAAAAATAAGCAATTGTTCACCTTAAGGAAACACTAAAAGCCTGCGCATATGTGTTTATTTTATGACATAACATTGTTGGTCATTCTTTATTCTTCTAAACATAATATAGTTTTATTCAGAGAATGACATATTGGCCAGATGAAGCTTAAAGTTTTGATTGTTTAAATTTTTCCCCAAAATTTGTAAATGTTGTATGATTTTAATAAAATAGTAGAAAGGCAAGACATGTGTTCACAATTGTTGCGACATGGCTTCATACCCAACCAGACATATTGAGAAGTGGGTTTTTTAATTACATGGATTCACATGACATTCATTGTTGTGTATATGTTTACGTTAATAAGGTCTCTATAGGTCTGTGGCGAGGACTTGGAGTGTGTCTTAGACAGCACTCAGACTTGGGAAGAAGTTGGAATAATAGCTGCAATGTCCAACTATTGATTTTATTCTCTAAGGTATTTAATATTGGTGTGGCCTTGTTCAAAGGTGAACCACATTGAATCTTCATATCTTTAGTCATACAATACGGTTGTACCTGATGAAATTGGCTTCAATGTACAGTAATAGATGCCTCCTTTGTACTGGAATGCTACAATGTTCTTATCTGCCTCCTTCATTGCACAATTCACATATCTCATCCAGTTAGAGGTGGCCTTGTTCTGGGCATCCACAAAGTGGCTCGCTTTTCCTTCCTTATAGACCTGAATTGCATAGAATCTTACTATAAACAACCAACATATAAGTAAGATTGATACACAAGAAAACATTACATAATTCTGCCCAAATTTGTGGAAGTTTCTTTCCTTGCAATCATCTATGCATCATGATCATTATTCTTTAAAAGTTTGAGAACAAATAATACATTATTTAAAGTTAAATTCAAAAATACAAGCTTCATTATTTGTAAAAAAAAATATTTAAATATTGAAAAAAGAGGTTTCATTATTTCAAAAACAAACTAAGAACCATAATCCTGCCGAAACTCCTTTGAATCCCAAATCCTTTTGTTCACGATCATCTACACATTATATTCATGGAACTGTTACGGTTTTAGGTAGATCCACCTTGTAATTCAAGTGTAATTGAAATAACAAGCTGAACAGACATGCTAATGGACAGACACACACATACACTTTTTTATGTCTCCCACTCTGTGATGGGATAATAAACATTTAAAACCCTTCACGACTGCTACATAGATAATGCATTGGTTGAAAATGCAGATCTTTGATTTAAACAATTTAGACTTTGTTAAATTACTCTTGCATTTCAAACTACAAATAGGTTTCAATGCATCACACTAAGCATCACTTTGAAATTAACTTTACCTGCCAGCAATATCCTGACTTTTGGTTGACAGTGATGATATCGCCCTCATATGGTCCAAACATGATCCTGGACTCCAGTGCCACCTTGGAAAACACTCCAAGACCAGCTCCAACTATTTTGGAGCTTTTAATATCAAGGCAATCTGGCAATGTATGGTCAGCTTTAAGAGGATCCCCTTCTGGCACCTGCAGTTTACGTAAAGGTATATGACAATTTTGTATTAAAATAATAAGGGCATATTTAAGGGATTTCTTAAATGTATTGACAAACATATATTTAAACAAGCAAACTTTTTTACATTCATGAACAGTAATACACTTTTTGCATAACAGCCTCATGTGCCCATCCTAAAAAGTTGTTTTCTTTTCAACATGTAGTTTATGCTTTAGAAAGAACACAGCTTCACCTCCTTATCCTGTATGTAGTTGTAGGGACCATGGGCAGGGCAGTCCCCTTTAAAGTCCTTGTTGCATTCTCCACAGTCTAAGACAGCAAAATAATCACAAGGATCAAACTAAGTCAAAGACTAATATCAGCTGCTGGAACATCAGATTTAAGGAACCCACTTTTATTTATTATGAATAGTATAAAGCTTCTAATTAAGAAACATATCTGAAAGACAGCCTTTGCGTCCCAACATCATGTATTATTACTATTCCAAGGGTCAACAGTTCATAATAATCAGGTTCATATCGTTTAATTAAATGTTCTCTTACTTTCTGAGCTATGTGCAACACATAATCTGACAGAAAAGTAAATATATAGGGAGACATATATCCACATCTGAATGTAGGAGCTTACCAAGGGAGCCATGATGACTTTAAAGCACTCATCTGAGTTCTATTTGTGACCACATCTGACTGAAATCCTTACTAGATATTGTAAAGATTATGACCGAGATTCTTCAAGTCCAACTATGTATGCATCTTTTCATAAGGTAACAAGGTTTTTTATGAAATTTGACCCAGTGACCAAATTTTTTGTACTGCACTTCACCAGAAGTCCTACTAGGCCTAGATATTGTAATATTAACATTCTGACAACATTTTATAAAGATTGACTCATAAACAAGGCTTAACATGATAACAAGATTTTCTAAATTAGACCTGGTGACCTTGTTTTCACTCAACTGAACCCAATATAAATATATAAGACGAGGGCCTGAAAGGCCCAAAGTCGCTCACCTAAGATAAAAAGAAATGACCTGTTTTTTGCAGCCCATGATATCAATAGAACAAATGTTCTAACCAAGTTTCATCAAGAATAAACAACAAATGGCCCCATGGCGGCAATGTTTTTCAACTGACTGGAACCATTCTTGAACTCGTCCAAGATATTATTGGGACAAATCTTCTGATGTTTCATGAACATCCAACAATAAATGTGGCCTCTACAGTGTAAACAAGGCAAATATTCATGACGCACAACGGAAGACAGACAATTGACAAAAGGTGATCACAATTCACCATGAGCAAAAAATATTATTCTCATAATGATTGTCACCATGTGTGAAGATTAGCAATTGTCATTCAGATTGAACTAAAAATGTGACTAAAAGTATTCACAATGTTTTACTATAAACAACTGTGGTAGCGCTGTCTCGTTCGCTTACGCATGTGAACCGGTCACAGGACGTTATGAGTTATGTAACATTGTGAGCACTTATGTAATACGGAAAAAATTATCGAGTCTTATTAAAGAACGCTTATTTCTAATACACTTACTGGTTGTAATTCAATTAAGGTAGCGCACACCTAATGGGCACATTTCCAAATATAATCTTATTAATTATTTTCTTAATCAGCATCATTTCACTGAACTACATACAAATTGGTAGGTAGGCTTTCCATGCTTTTAAAAAAAATATACCGATTTTTTCAAAACCACCCCCACGCTCGGCTTTTGTCCAGTTTATTTTCAACCCTGGGGTATATAAAAGTGCCATAATTCATTCAAAAATCCAAATATGGGCATGCAGTTGGTGTGAACAGATGCATTATGTGTGTTTAAAGTTTAAACAAGATGAAATAAGTATTCTTTTACAGACATTTATTTTTTACAAATTTTAATCTATGGAAGAGCGCCATGAAAAGTAAGTGATTTCAGCCAAGTAAAAATTGGGTCGGTTAAAAACAAAGCGTCATAAAATTCAAAATAGTATCATTTAAGTTATATTTTAAACTTTGTTTTTATAGAAACACTATATGCAGAAAAAATACCAAGAAATAGACAGATGTACTATTTACTTTTTGAAATAAAAATAAAAATGCAACATGCATCATTCGTATTTTCAGCAGTAAATCACCCAATTTAGCCATAACGTTGTTTTAATTTTATAAATTGAAGGATGTGCATACAAATTTCAACATATTTAACAATAAACATAGCTAATAAGCTATATTAAATCAAATTATGTTAGAAAAGATATAAAAACGCGTCGCAAAAAGTATGCGATGTCGGCAGGATTCGAACCTGCGCGGGAAGATCCCAAAAGATTTCTTGTCCATCGCCTTAACCAATCGGCCACTACAACTTCACATTTGTGCCAGAATAAATTAGATATCCATAAGTTAACAGGTATAAAAAGGCTCGTCGATCTTTGACAAAATCGCAAAATCGTATTTTTCAGATGATATTTGGATAAGTCAATATTTATTGTGAAAATAATGTATTCTAAAGGAATTACGTAAACATATATGAAAATTCGAAGTTTGAAAAAATAAAATGCATCTCTCGGAAATAACCGATCAACGAAGATCGGCAATGATCGTAAAATAAAACGCGGGAAATCATTAGGATTGCGCTACCTTAACTAAAGGCGTCCAGACAGATACTCCTGAATACACTCAGTGAAAACCAAAGCAGCTTTACTGAAAATAACTAACTTTAGTGTAAAGAATCTATGCATCGTTAAAATGAACAAATACAGCAAATACCTTAATGAATGTAAAAAGAAGTTCACAATCTCTCAAAAAAACTGATAAAAATATTAGTTACTGTTAGTCTAGAAGTTGCTTCAAAAATTTAGTTTATAAAATAAGTCTTAACTTAATCTACAGAACACAATTTATGGAGAGTGGAAAACTCCGGTGACTCAAATGTCAAAAATAAGAAGAATTTACAAAAGTTATTTCTATTATTATAAAAATGCCAAATAACAAGGTTCCCATGAAAAAAGTTTCATAGCACAGTAGTCTGCTAAATACACCAAAACACGCTAGGTTAACTTGGTTGATCAGTCAAGATCACAGATAAGGCTCTACAGTGCATTAGTACATGTACAATTATTTTATGACATAGGTTTATTAAATTGCATGAAAACTACTGTCTTGATGTACACCACACTTTATGAATTAAGTCCCAGATTTATACAAGGGAGTTAACTATTACAAAGTATGTACAGGTTATCTTTCTTTAACATTATAGCTTATCACAATTAGGAATGTTTTCACTGTATACATATAGAGAAAACTGCCCCACACCCTGGCGGCCATGTTTTTCCACCGATCTGGACCATTTTCGATCTCAACCGTGATATCCAGAAAACACATGTTCTGACAAAATTTCATGAAGATTGGACCTAAAATGTGACTCCTAGAGTGTTCACATGTTTTCACTGTATACATATAGAGAAAACTGCCCCGCCCCCTGATGGGCCATGTTTTTTCACCGATCTGGACCATTTTCGAACTCGTCCGAGATATTAATTAAACCAATGTTTTGACCAAGTTTCATGATGATAAGGAAAAAATTGTGACTTCTAGAGTGTTCACAAGGTTCCTCGATTGCCATATAAGGAATACTGCCCCGCCCCCTGGCGGCCATGATTTTCAATGGACCGGAACCATTTTTGAACTTAACCAACATATCAATTAGACGAACATTTTGACAAAGTTACATGAAGATTGTGCATCAAATGTGACTTCTACAGTGTTCACAAGGTTTTTCTTTTTTTTGACATAGTGACCTAGTTTTTGACCCAGCATGACCCAGTTTCGAACTCGGTCGAGGTATCAATGGCACAAATGTTCTGACCAAGTTTCATGCAGATCGGACAATAAATGTGGCCTCTAGAGTGTTCACAAGGCAAAATAATGACGACGCACGACGGACGACGCACGACGGACGACGCACGACGGACAAAAGGCGATCACAAAAGCTCACCATGAGCACGTTGTGCTCAGGTGCGCTAAAAATACCACACGTTTCAAAGTTAAGCATTTTGACTAGGTGGCATCAATTTTGATTAATAATTGTTTGTTCTAGTGTAGTTATACGGATTACGGTATGTAGGATTTGATAAATTTTCCAAGTTTTTTACGCACATGACCCAGGATCTAACTTGGTTTCTTTATTTCTTATATACATACTGACAAAGTTATAGCAAGATCGATTTAACTGTTGCCTGGAGAGTAGAAAAAAAGCCAAATGTTTATCGTTCATAACATATGATGCCAAAATAAAGACTTACCACAATAGCTCAATTTTATTGTAAATTCTCAGGAAGCTTAACATAATTATTATGTTTGTTGGTATTTATTCAGACTTTCTAGTGCAATGTTATTCATGTTTAGTTCTAGAGCTTACAGAGAAAATGGTCATTATCTCGAGGTTCCTTGTTCATACAGCTGGCATGGTTCCTCTCTTGAAGACTGAAATCAGTCGTGACCTTTTCTTGGGTCTTGGCTTCCTTCATTCTCTGCAATGATGTGTTAAACAAATATTATTGCTTTCATTTAGTACATAATATTCTAATAATAATAATCAGTTTATCAAAACAAACAAGCATCCCATGCACCAGAAATGAAATATCTCGTTCACAAACTCTACTTTAAATTCTTGCATATTCTTTTTCTCAAGTAATAAAATACAAAAAGTATGCTTGCTTAATCAAAGATTTCATTTGACTGGTAAACTTTAATTTGTGATCTCTAATACCAGTTTGCAGAATGACTAAGACTAATTCATAGATTGAATAAAAAACGCTTGTTTTATTGGACATATACAGTAATAGCTATTGGCCCAGCATTTTGATAACATTCAACTTCTATGACTGGACAGATTTGCAGAGCTTTAAGCTGAAATATTGCCAATTATGTTTAAATAATATTATGGAATGTATTTAAACAAAACCACAAAAATGTAACAAAGACACCTAGGCCACAGCTACGGGGGGGTGAGGATGGGGGGAGGGATTATGATAGGGGGGGGGTAGGGGGATGGGGAATGACAGGGGGATATGTGGCGTGTGGTAATTTTTTAGATTTTTTTTGGGGGGGTGGGGGGGTAGGGGGGGGGTAGGGGGGAGTGAGAGATAATGTGGGGTGGGGTAATTTATTAGATGTTTAAAAAAATTATGGCGGTGGTGGGGAGTAGGGGGGTATGGGGGAGTGAGAGGGGGGTATAATGTGGGGTGTGGTAATTTATAAGATGTTTAAACAAGAGCACCGCCTTGCG
Source organism: Dreissena polymorpha (assembly GCF_020536995.1). NCBI lineage: Eukaryota > Metazoa > Mollusca > Bivalvia > Myida > Dreissenidae > Dreissena > Dreissena polymorpha. The sequence continues at coordinate 199,303,146 of NC_068355.1, forward strand.
GGTGCAGACCGCTCATCTATTTTCTTTTCAAAGGTGAAGGGACTCTCATTTTCAATCACAAAGGAGGGAGGGGTGGAGTGAAGAGGGGTTGATAGTGTGGGGTTGTGGACATTTATTACATTATCTTCCAAAAAGCGAAAAAAAAATAGGGGGCGGGGGGAGGGGGGGGGTGGGGGGGTGGCGGGGGCGATGGGGGGGGTATTTTTTGGGTGCGATGGTTGGACGGTATTTCAAACAAAACCGTTTAAAAAAATGGGTGGGGGGGTTATTTTGTGATGGTGGTGGTGGTAATTTGTGAGATGAGATTAAAAAAAAAAAAAAAAAAAAAAAAAAAAATTGGGGGGGGGGTGGGGTGGGGGGGGTGGGGTGGGGGTATAGTGTGAGGGTGCGGTGGTCATTTGTGAGATGATCTTAAAAAAAAAAAAAAATTAGGGGGGGGGGAGGGCGGAGGGGGGGAGGGCGGAGGGCACGGGGGATGGTTTGGGTGGAGTCTATTGTGGTATGTCAGGTAAGAGTAGTTTCGTCAAAGTATCAATCAAATCTAATCATAAATAAAGAAGTTATGGCAATTTTAGCAAAATTTAATAATTTGACCTTGAGAGTCAAGGTCATTCAAAGGTCAAGGTAAAATTCAACTTGCCAGGTACAGTAACCTCATGATAGCATGAAAGTATTTGAAGTTTGAAAGCAATAGCCTTGATACTTAAGAAGTAAAGTGGATCGAAACACAAAATTTAACCATATATTAAAAGTTACTAAGTCAAAAAAGTGCCATTATTCCGTAACAATGACAACCAGAGTTATGCAACTTGTCCTTTTACTGTACCCTTAGTTTGTGAGTGTTCCAAGTATGAAAGCAATATCTATGATACTTAAGGGGTAGAGTGGACCAAAACATAAATCTTAACCAAATTTTCAATTTTCTAAGTATAAAGGGCCCATAATTCCGTCCAAATGCCAGTCAGAGTTATATAACTTTGCCTGCACGGTCCCCTTATGATAGTTCATAAGTGTTGCAAGTATGAAAGCAATAGCTTTGATACTGTAGGAATAAAGTGGACCTAAACACAAAACTTAACCAAAATTTTCAATTTTCTAAGTATAAAAAGGGCACAAATGCCAGTCAGAGTTACATTACTTTGCCTGCACAGTCCCCTTATGATAGTTAGTAAGTGTTGCAAGTATGAAAGCAATAGCTTTGATGCTTAAGGAATAAAATGGACCTAAACACAAAACTTAACCAAAATTTTCAATTTTCTAAGTATAAAAAGGGCACATAATTCTGTCAAAATGCACGCCAGAGTTATCTAACTTTGCCTGCCCAGTCCCCTCATGATAGTAAGTAAGTGTACCAAGTTTGAATGCAATAGCATTGATACTTACTGAGAAAAGTGGACCTAAACGAAAAACTTAACCAAAATTTTCAATTTTCTAAGTATAAAAAGGGCAAATAATTCTGTCAAAATGCACGCCAGAGTTATCTAACTTTGCCTGCCCAGTCCCCTCATGATAGGAAGTAAGTGTACCAAGTTTGAATGCAATAGCATTGATACTTTCTGAGAAAAGTGGACCTAAACGCAAAACTTAACCGGACGCCAACGCCAACGCCAACGCCGACGCCAAGGTGATGACAATAGCTCATAATTTTTTTTCAAAAAATAGATGAGCTAAAAAATGAGGGGGGTGGGTGGGGGTAGGGGGTGGGTGAGAGGGGGTGAGAGGGGGGTATAATGTGGGGTGTGGTAATTTATTAGATGATGTTTAAAAAAACAAGGGCTGTTTATAAAACATGCATGCCCCCCATATGGGCTCTCCATTGCAGTGAGGGCCATTGTGTGAATATGTTTTTTGTCACTGTGACCTTGACCTTTGACCTAGTGACCTGAAAATCAATAGGGGTCATCTGCCAGTCATGATCAATGTACCTATGAAGTTTCATGATCCTAGCCATAAGCATTCTTGAGTTATCATCCGGACACCATTTTACTATTTCGGGTCACCGTGACCTTGACCTTTGACCTGAAAATCAAAAGGGGTCATCTGCGAGTCATGATCAATCTACCTATCAAGTTTCATGATCCTAGGAATAAGCGTTCTTCAGTTATCATCCGGAAACCATTTTACTATTTCGGGTCATCGTGACCTTGACCTTTGACCTAGTGACCTGAAAATCAATAGGGGTCATCTGCCAGTCATGATCAATCTACCTATCAAGTTTCATGATCCTAGGCCTAAGCGTTCTTGAGTTATCATCCGGAAACCATTTTACTATTTCGGGTCACTGTGACCTTGACCTTTGACCTAGTGACCTCAAAATCAATAGGGGTCATCTGCGAGTCCTGATCAATCTACCTATCAAGTTTCATGATCCTAGGCCTAAGCGTTCTTGAGTTATCATCCGGAAACCATTTTACTATTTCGGGTCACTGTGACCTTGACCTTTGACCTAGTGACCTGAAAATCAAAAGGGGTCATCTGCGAGTAATGATCAATCTACCTTTCAAGTTTCATGATCCTAGGCCTAAGCGTTCTTGGGTTATCATCCGGAAACCATTTTACTATTTCGGGTCACAGTGACCTTGACCTTTGACCTAGTGACCTCAAAATCAATAGGGGTCATCTGCGAGTCATGATCAATGTACCTATGAAGTTTCAAGATCCTAGGCCCAAGTGTTCTTGAGTTATCGTCTGACGACCACCTGGTGGACGGACCGACGGACCGAACGACCGACATGAGCAAAGCAATATACCCCCTCTCCTCGAAGGGGGGCATAAAAATTGGGGGGTGAGGTTGGGGGGGAAGGGATTCTGGTAGGGGCGTGGGGTATTGTTTGGGTGGAATCCATTGTGGTATTCAGGTAAGTGTTGTTGTGTCAAAGTAATAATAAAATGTGATCATACATAAAGAAGTAATGGCAATTTAAGCAAAATGTTCAATTATCTAAGTGTAAAAGGGGCCATAATTATTTCAAATTGCTTGATACAGTGGTCTGCTCTTGTTTATAGGTTGGGGTCATGTTGGTAAACAAGTATGCAACATATAAAAGCAATAAGTCAAAGGATATAGGAAATATTTGGGGTAGTACGCAAACTTTAACATATATTTATCAAATATATGCATATTCTAAGTATTAAAGGGGCAATAATTATGACAAAATGCTTGAAAGAGTTGTCTGCTCTTGTTTATTGGCTGGGGTGATGTTGGTAAACAAGTATTCAAAATATAAAAGCAATAAGTCAAGGGACAATGAAAAAAATAACAAATGATCTCACACTGACATGAACAAATATCCTCTATTTATTAAACATGAAATTTAAACTTATTGCATTTGTTTCCCCTGTATATAAGAAAGATATAATAGTGTTTTACCTCCCCTGTCCTGCTTGTATTTATATTTATCAACAAAATTACACATTAACACAATATTTAATATACAAAATATACAAAAAATGTCATATTTTGATATTTTTACTGATCCGTTTTATTTTACTCAAATGATGATGTTTCATTGGACTGATAATTATAGATTTAGGATTACAGACCAGTTGCTTCAGTTATATTGTTCAGAGTTTGCCCTGTTGGCCGCGTATGCGTTCTTGAGTTATCATCCAAAAACCATTTTACCATTTCGAGTCACCGTGACCTTGATCTTTGACCTAGTGACCTAAAAATCAATAGGCGTCATCTGCGAGTCATGATCAATGTTCCTATTGAGTTTCATGATCCTAGCCCCAGCGTTCTTGAGTTATCATCCGGAAACCACCTGGTGGACGGACCGACAGACCGACCGACCGACAGACATGTGCAAAGCAATATACCCCCTCTTCATCGAAGGGGGCATAAAAAGACATACTTCACCCAGGACTGGTGAAAAAGAAAATTCCTTCCTTTATATCATCTTACAGCAGTCAAAGAAACTTAAAATACAGACAATTGTCTGAAGCATATATTATATAGTGACATAGAAATGTGTCGCTAGATATTAATGCCCAAATATCCCTTATGTCTGCAAGAGAAACTGAACCAAAAGATGGAGGTTCGAGGACACACAATGGTTAAAATGTTTCTTAAGAGAGCAGCAATACTTATTTAGTTTAATTTTTTGCTAAAACGTGATTACTATCACTGTTAAAGAGGATACCGTACACATCCAAAATATGAGGCCCACAACTTCACATGCTGGTTTGTATGTTTGCAAGATTTAAGCCTTCTCATGGCAATAGTTTTTAGTTATTCACTACACATGTAACAACAAATGTAACTTTAAGAAAGAATGTCAAAAATACCTGAAAAAAATATGAAGGTGTGTAAGTACATATGCTGGTTCAAGAAAATTTGACTAAAATAGTTACTACAATGATGCTTTGTTCAATTTGACCTAAATTGAATCGAGTGACCTACATGTACTTTCTGCCCTCACATGACCCAGTTTAAATCTAAGCCAAGATTTAATTGGACCAAATGTTCTGACGAAGTTTACTGTTTTGTGAAGATTGGCCAATAAATGTGGCCATTAGAGCTTTGAAGAGGTTTCACTATTACCATATATGAAAAACTTAACTCACCCCCAAAGCGGCCATGTTTGTTCTAGAAACCCAACCTATTTTCGAAATTGAGCCACGAGATTAAATGATCTGATCAAATTTTCAAGAATAGTCACTGAAAGAGTTTTAACAAGGTTTTAACATTGCAGCCCTGACTGTTAAGGTAGGAGATGGTTTTTACATGTGACACGTCTTCTTATGATGGTTAACATTGGTGCCAAGTATTCCAAAATATAACAATACATGGCAAAGTGATAGCAATGACAGAAATTTGAATGATCAATATGACCTTTGACGTTTTAGTGTAACCTTGCCATATAAGACAAGGACATGTGTTAATTCTGACATTTGCACACACAATTTCAAAATCAATCAATAATTTGAATAAATGGCATATAAAAGCAAAGACAGGAATTTTCACACAGACAGAATGACTGCTAGTGCTGCCTTCTTAAGGGGGGGGGGCATCAAAATATGTGTGGGTTCAAACATACGCCTTTTTGAATAAAACAATGAAAATGGATTATAAATAGCAATAAATCAAGAAAACGATGCTGGAAAAGCCTTATTTTAGAGCAAATTGTTCAGTTTAAGGCTTGTAACTTTGTCAAAAAATCAATGGAGCAGAACGAAACTCCAACTTGATCTGTAAATCATGTCGGTAAACTCACACAACAAAAATCATGTAAATATATGCAAGCGTTTAGGCAAAAAGTCTCGAAAACTATTATTCTAGGCACAATTTCTAAGTCATAGGAAAGTAACTTTGCCAAAAATCAAGGACCCACATGAAACTCAAACTTGATCTGTAAGTCATGCAGATAGACTCACTTACCAAAAAGTAAAGGTCGGTATCTCAAACCATTTCTAAAAATCGCGGGAAAAGAGGATTTTTTTTTAGGTCCATGGCCTGTAACTTTGTAAACAATCAATGGTGATTGGTCCAGAAACTCATAAAGCTACAATCAAACTGCAAGCAGTTAGGAAAAAAGTCCGGAAAACTGTTATTCTAAGAAAATTTATATCTCCAAGACCCATAACTTTGCAAAACACTAATGGACTGGAACAAAACTTAACGTTGATATGTAATATAAAGGAGTGAAACTGCATTCTTATTATATACCATTAGTTGGTCCTTTATTTAAGGCAAGTTAACAATTGTCAAAACAGTACGAAACAGCACAATACGAAGCAACATACACACATAGAATAATAAAGCTCAGGTAACCGCCTTGGAACGGTCAATGCAAATCATTGGGGTGTAAACCGGTTTTTGAGCGCTCGACCTCACTCTTGGCCCATCAATATGCATGATACATATAAGTGTAAATAAAATTTAACCTCATAGCATTGCATCTCAAATTAAACAATAATAAAGGGGAATTAAAACGCATTCAATTTAATTACCATTTAATTACTCTTTGGTAGGAAGGAGACAAGAGCAACAGAGTTACAACTTTTTGAGGAACGATGAAATGAAATTACGAACCAGTGTCAACTACATCCCTTCTTTTAAGAAAAAAGATTAAAGAAAAAAGCATCATATAGATAATATTTCAGATCATTATCGTGCACGTTAACGAAAAAGCAGCAATAATGGGTGTAAAAGATCTATATTACATAGCTTGACTGTTTATGTGACTGCTAAAAAAAGAAATCAAACAAGAAACGCCTGTCAGAAAGAAAATATTATTAAAGTTAATTGATATAAACCCAATGACCTAGGCATGTAGCCCAAAACAGTGAAAGTAGTCATGCGTGTAGACTCACACAGCACAAAATCAGGATAATACACTACGCAACCCGCGATTTTTGCCGAAATCACCGACACGCGGTGGACATTATGGGTGTATTTATTTGTAAATAAACATTTCATAGCAGCAGACACGTAGATATGATCACGGCTTCCATTTTCAAAAGAATATACCGTTCAACATTGCTCAAGAAATTGTAAAAACAAACGTTTATAATTGTTCCATCAAATGAATTTTACACGCTACTATTTTATTAAATAGCAGTTCAATCTGGACGGCGGTTTTCCCACTGAACACGCGTACATATGATCATCTGAAGCAATGTGTAAATTTAAATTTAGATGCACATGTAGTCATTTTTTTGAAAATCGGGACGAAGTGAAAGTATTCATTTTAAAAAATAAAACAATATTTGATTTTATTCAATCGGTAGACATTATTTATATTTGTGGAGTCTGTGTATTTTAGCAACTATTATGCTAATAGATATCATTTTTTTCGACGTTTAAAGCAAGTCTCGTTTCCGAGATAAAACTGTGTAATTTTTTTCGATTTCTACTGACATACAAAATCATTCTTTTGACGGATGACATCCGATGACAATTGTATGAAGAATGCAGAGAAACTGAGGAAATGTTAAAATAATAGCGTAGGAGTAAAAAATTATCAGGGTATTATCCGTTTATGTTTCTTATATATGCGAAATATTGCCGAGTGCCTCGGCATGATGCGGAGTGAATACTCGTGGTGGATGCGGAGAAACTTTGAACACAAAAGATTTTGCGTGAGCTGTACTGTACAATTGTTATTTCAACAAATAAAACTGTTGTTTGGAAATCAGGATTCGATATTCAGCATGTAGGGTGTTTACTTTCATATTGGAATACATTTTCGAGACTAATGTGATCGTCAATAATGTTGACATTAATAAGTTGAAATTTTAATCTAGTTGTCACCGCGAATCGCGGTGTTTCGCGATGATTCTACAGCTGATCTTTATCGCCAGATCGTCAGAGTGAAATCACGGCGGACTCACCGCGAATCACCCGTAGTGTTTTCGCGGCGAATCGCCGCAAATCACCGCGATTTGTCACGTTGGCCCTGACGCGGTGATGCGCGATTTAAGCAAAATCACGGGTCGCGTAGTGTACATGCAGGCGCTAAGGAAGAATTAGGTAACAAGAGGGCCATGATGGCCCTGAATCGCTCACCTGACTAACCAAATACAATCCCAAACCATATTTCATCAAGATAAACATTCTGACCGAATTTCAAAAATTGGATGAAAACTGTGACCTCTATTGTCTACACAAGGTTTTTTCTAATATTTGACCTATTGACCTAGTTTTTGACCCAAGGTGACCCAAATACAATCCCAACCCAGATTTCATCAAGATAAACATTCTGATCACATTTTATAAAGATTGGATGAAAACTGTGACCTCTATTGTCTACACAAGGTTTTTCTAATATTTGACCTATTGACCTAGTTTTTGACCCCAGGTGACCCAAATACAATCCCAACCCAGATTTCATCAAGATAAACATTCTGATTACATTTTATAATGATTGGATGAAAACTGCGACCTCTATTGTCTACACAAGGTTTTTCTATTATTAGACATTAGTGATCTAGTGTTTGACCCCAGATGACCCAAATACAATGCCAACCCAGTTTTCATCAAGACAAACATTCTGACCAAATTTCATGAAGATTGGATGAAAACTGTGACCTCTATTGTCTACACAAGGTTTTTCTATTATTTGACCTTAAGACCTAGTTTTTTACCTAGTGACCTAGTTTTTGACCCCAGATGACCCAAATACATTCCCAACCCAGATTTTATCAAGATAAACATTCTAACCAAATTTCATAAAGATTGGATGAAAACTGAGACCTCTACTGTCTACACAAACAAATTGTTGACGTTTTTTCTATTATTTGACCTAGTGACCTAGTTTTTTACCTCAGAAGATCCAAATACAATCCAAACCCAGATTTCATCAAGATAAACATTCTGACCAAATTTCATAAAGATTGGATGAAAACTGCGACCTCTATTGTCTACACAAGGTTTTTCTATTATTTGACCTAGTTTTTGACCTAGTGACCTAGTTTTTGACCTCAGATGACCCAAATACAATCCCAACCCAGATTTCATCAAGATAAATATTCCGACCAACTTTCATAAAGATTGGATGAAAACTGCGACCACTATTGTCTACACAAGGTTTTTCTATTAGTTGACCTAGTTTTTTACCTAGTGACCTAGTTTTTGACCCCAGATGACCCAAATACAATCCCAACCCAGATTTTATCAAGATTAACATTTTGACCAAATTTCATTAAGATTGGATGAAAACTGCAACCTCTATTGTCTACACAAGGTTTTTCTATTATTTGACCTAATTTTTTACCAAGTGACCTCGTGTTTGACCTCAGATGACCCAAATACAATCCCAATCCAGATTTCATCAAGATAAACATTCTGACCAAATTTGATAAGGATTGGATCAAAACTGCGACCTCTATTGTCTACACAAGGTTTTTTTCAATTATTTGACCCAGTTTTTGACCTAGTGACCTAGTTTTTGACCCTAGATGACCCAAATACAATCCCAACCCAGATTTCATCAAGATAAACATTCTGACCAAATTTCATAAAGATTTGATAAAAACCGTGACCCCACTGTCGACACAAGTAAATTGTTGATGTGCCTCCGTAGCTCAGTGGATAAGGCGCTTGCGTTAAAATCCAGAGGTCCCTGGTTCGATCCCGGGTCGGGGCACATACATGCCAGTCTTGTTTCAGCGGAATGCTGACTGACAAATAAAGGCTTAGCTCGGCATTAAGACGTGTTTGTTTTGTTTGTTTGTTTGTTTATGTGACTGCTAAAAAAAGAAATCAAACAAGAAACGCCTGTCAGAGAGAAAATATTAATAAAGTTTATTGATATAAACCCAATGAGCTAGGCATGTAGGCACACGCACACACACACGCACGCACGCACGCATATACGGACGCCGGACATAACACGGTCAAATAAGCTCAATATGTCACTTCGTGACAGGTGAGCTAAAAACTCAGAAAAGGGAATGCCAGCCAAACGATCAATGCGACTACTATATGCCCCCTACAGGGGGGCATAAAAAGGGCCCAATACTGAAGTTGTACTTGTGACCCAAAATATAAAGATGCGTTAGTTCAAATGGTGGTTAATATGAATATAACGTTTTTAAGTTTCAGCTCTCTAGCAGCAATGATTTTTGAGTTACGGGCCAGATGAAGTCATATCTCTGGATCTCTCAAATATATCCAAACCAAATTATGGAGGGGCACAAGTGCACATGCTTGGTAAGTAAAGGGCGAATCTATGTACCTCCATCACTCCCATCATACAGTGCGTGCAAAACAAACAGACAAAGGCAATTATTCCGTAAATACTGGTCAGAATTAGAGATTATTCTTAATCATCGTTTTTACATTAAGGTTAATTCTGAAGTAAAGTTTGAGCAAATTCTGCAAAGCAGCTAACAACAACAAAAACACAAAATGTGCATGCTTTATATGCCTTAGCCAGAAGACAGACCAAGGGCCATAATTCTGTCAGAACTTGTTGCAGCCAATATTCCTTAATTTATAATCATCAAACATGAAGGTAATCAAACTGTAAAAGTTTGAGCAAGATCCACCAAGTAATTAAAAGATGGATTGAAAACAAAAGCTTCAGAACAGACAAACCTATGCTGGACAAGTGCCTATGCTTAATACCTCCCATTCCATGTTTGCAATTAGAGGAAAATTAAATATCTGTAAGTTATAGTTATAAATACCTTAACTTTCTTCACTCGGACACCCTCTGCGTCCAATTTTATCTTAGCTGATTTCAGATCAATACAGTCAGTCCTTGTCACCGCATTGTCTGAAAACATATCAATTAAATTTTAACAACCGAAAGTTTTTGGACATCCTCTTTTTTGAGTGCCGGATTTTTGGTAGAGGTATCAAAGGTATTGATTATTCCTAATTTTCACACCTATAGAGGTCAACATACTGTGAAATAAAATATTAGTCGGACACTATTTTTTGTAAATTTGTGTGGGTCCTCTCAAGCCTGAAATCAAATGTCCGTCCAATATTCAAGTGAAATCTTTTATCAGACATTAAAAAAAAATCCATGAATATAAGAGGACAGGAAAAAACCATACTGAGTAATATGTGAATCCAGGAAATATCATGTCAACGAAATTAAATAAATCTACATTACCTCTTGCTGAAGGCATCCTTGGTTGAACAATGCCTCTGGATGAACCTTGACATCGAACCCTCTTTGGCGACGGATAAGTTGGCTGATATATCTCGCTTTTTCTTTTGTTTCTTTCAATGAATATCTCTACAAAGATACCAGAAGATTCAACAGATTCTGCTGCTAGATTTGAATTTACCTCGGGTGTCACTGCAAATTCTTCCATGTTAAAACTTACAGACAAAGGCATTCCATTGCTCTGACTTTCAGTAATGTTTTGTGATAAATTTGACTTTGAATTGAGAGAACTAGTTGTATCATCGATTACACGTCTTTCTATTGTATGAATATGATTCTCGGAGGGCAGGGCATACCAGCTTTGCAATAAAAGTCGGTCATCAGCTTCCTTTGAAACATCTGTTTTTACATTGGAAGTGCAAGCGCTTTCATTTGCATGCAGAGATGAATTGATTGGTATCGGCAAATGCTGATCAGCAGAATACACAGTCATCATATTCGGAAGTAAAGAACAACTTCGTGAACCACTGGAATGTGCAGTCTGAACATTCAGTATGTCGGGTGTTGCTGAATGATAAGTCCATATTCTTTTCCCACATAAAGAATTGTGATCATTTGCTGTTCTAAATGTATTTTCATTGACTGTATCTGTATTTATATCCTGTTTAGCTTTACCACATACAGATTTGAAGCTATTTGTTGTTATATAAATTCGGTCCGTATTAGGATTTAGAGATTGTTTTTTCTTCCCACATACAGAATGGAGCTCATCATGTGCAGTGTTTGCATTTGAATTGATAGTAGTTTTTGTGTTGACACACACATAATTGACGCAAGCTTGTCTGGTCACATCTTGATGCATAACTTCACATTCTGTCTGTTCTGATTTAACACATTCGGTGGTGAAGCCAGCTTGTTTGGTGTAATCTTGATCCAGCCGTAAACATCCTGTTTGTTCATGTATTAAATTGAAGCCATCTTGTTTGTTGCAATCTGAATGTATCTCGTCCCCTTGAACCTGTTCTAATTTGGCAGACGCAGAATAAAAACCAGCAGCCGTATTATACCATTCATCAGTCTCGACTTTGACACAAACAGAGTTATCTAGTGTTTGGTCTGATTTTAAGGTCTTCCCACTTAACCTAGCCGATAAAGTGTTACCGCTAGTTTGGGTTGTGGAATAAAATGTCTTTATAATCGCACTCTCACTTCCTGTGTCACTTTCCATGGTGTTGCGTTCAGCCTCTACTTTTCTTCTTTTGTACTTTTTGGAGGTCGCCAGAACAGGACTTTTCTGTGTCCGTGTCATTCTGGAAATATTGACAGATAAATATGTTAATTCATATGCAGATTCATTTATGTATGAAAAACAATAGTTTATACTAAAAAAATCTTTCATCTGCTTTTATAAAAGTTCAGACTAAACTAGACCATGTCACAATAATAAATAATACCCCAAGACGCTGCATGTTGCAAGTAATTACAATGTGACAAATTTGACTCTTAGGCAGGGTTTTCAATAAGACTTGTTTATGGTGACCCACTTGTATTTGAGCAATAGTGGCATACATGCTTGGTTGTTTTGCAAGGTCTGTCCCAGTGTTTATTTGTGACGGTTTTGTTTTGAGGTGGTTAAATGGTGATAATTGGCAGTAATTGCTGGTGCTTTCTTTTTAATATCAGCACACTTTCATCATTTATCAGATATGAATTGAATGCGGCCCAGATTTGTGAATTGCACCTCTGTATAGAACATTCCAGAACGTAATAGACCGCCGCCATTTTGTCAGCCATGTGACTGTCCGCCATTACACTGCTGCAAACTTCTACAAGTCTGCAATTCCAAAAGCCCACCAACCAACCAAGAAAAAAGCTTGTTTTCAAATGTCTGGAGAAAATCTTGGTTTGAAGTTATTTGCGAGTGCTAAAGGGCTGTGAATCTACTTGTAGAGTGTACTTAATTAACTCAACTGTGATGTAAAAAGCTTCTATTTTAGGTGTATTTCACTCATTTAATATTTGGAATAAAAATGGAAATTGTTTGCAAATCACTGCCGTTGAAATGATTGTCAGCAATTCGTTCTCTTAATCTTTGGGACATCGTTAGCCATTTGGTTTGTAAAATTGATGCAATCTGATTTAAACACTGATGAACTATGTTATAAAAATATATGAATTTTTACCCGATTTAAAGTTTCAATTTATAGAAGTTAGCTTTCAATAAATTTGCTGTCAATCTGAACACAACATACCAATAGTTAGATGTAATGATGTACGTATAAAATGGTACTGTTATCAATAATTTCTACACTAAGTTTATATTCTATTTGCTGGATGCATGTACGGAAGTGAATTGTAACGATACTGTTCGAATATCACTTTTCAATGTTCTCAATTTCTTGGAAACTTACATGTAGCTATAGTTTAAATTTAGCATGGCTTGAACCCACAACTTTATGGTTTTTACCCTTTGTGTATCAGTTTCAGTTTGCAGTTTCTAGTCTAGACGGCAAAATCCTAATTTCAAACAAAGGCGCCTAACATTGTTCAAATAATGTCTTTCAGATTTACCTCTACCTGTAGTAGGCAGTTTGAGGAAGAATGACAGCAAAATCTGGCCGAAGTGAGCATATAACGACCTCGTGGACTATCTCATTTTGTCAAAAGCCTACGATGGAAATTTGATAAAATCTTTTGGAGCCTTGTATAAGTATAATATGTCCAGAATGGCTGGATGGGTGACATTTATTCATGCACATCTTCAAGTCAACCCGGTATTGAAAGAAGATGACCATGACTCATGGGTGGCTGTGTCTTCAGACTCTACAGTCTTGACGGGTTACTGTACTTGTCCAGCTGGAAAGGGAAGGACTTGCAGCCATATATCTGCAAATATATATGCTTTAACACTTGCCCGGACCCAGAGTTGGAGGAAAAACATGCACAGACAAACAGGTCGCTTGGGGAAAAAGGAGCATAGAAAGTGTTATGCCATGACAAACTTCAAGAAATCAGGTGCATTTGATACACCAACATTGGATTAGCCGTCTTAATGTGACTTGCATTTACCTCCAATTAAACAGTTGCTTTACAAGAGTGATTTACAACAACATGTCGAATCATCATCTTCAAAGAAAATCTGAGACTGAAAGCAAAAAAATGATGTACAAAGTTCTCAATGCACCAGAGAGATCTGCTGGAATGGAAGAATTGAAAATAAGGAGACAAGTCGTGGAAACCACATTATTGACAGAACGAAGCCAGTGTCGGTATCTTTGTCGTGCCCGAAGCGATGTCACATTTCAAAAGAATGTGTGCTTAGACAATGATAAGACCAAATCAATCCAACAGAAGACAAAAGCACAAAACTCAGACATTTGGATGGAAAGTAGAAAGGATAAACTCAACTAGGGTCCATGCACTACCCAAAACAGGCCGTGCTGATCCCAAAAAGTGTGTTGTCAGTAAGGTATACAACAGGTTCAATTAATCTGTGTCTACTAGACATGGGAAAAACTTTCAATGGTTTGAAATAAAAAATTGTGGACAAACTGTTCATAGATGCAGACTTGTGATTTGTCAACAAGAATCTTACATTTCGGCGTGCCCAGATGGATTGATTGACAATTGCACGATTGTAGAAGTGGAATGCCCAACAAAACCTTTTTACGACTAAGTCATTTCTGGACAGTACGTGTATAATGTTGTGCTAAAGGATGAAAAGCCATACATGTACTTGGACCTCAAAGGGAAAAATGGATAGTACACCTAAGTTCAGGTAGCAATGTATTGCACAAAGGCTTCTCTGTGTAATTATTTTGTGTGGACAAAGGAGTATCAAATTTTTAATACATGACTTTTGATGAAGAATGTATCAACCTATTACTATCGAGCATCAGGCTTGTTTTATTGTCTGAGGAATTGCGGTCAAACAGATTGAAGGTTTCCTATGTACACAAGGAACCCCTGCAAGGAACTTAGTAAATAAGCTAGATACATGTATGCAAGCTGATAAATGTCTAACTTAAGACGTGTTGAAAGACTTTTGGTCCTAAAAAAACATATGACACTAAACAAATATACCCCATGTTAACAACTGGAATAGGGTTCTGGTTTGTCGGTCTTCCATCGAGGAAATGCAATGAGCAAACCTGAAAAACAATTATGAATAATAGTAAAAATAATTGTTAAACTCAAGGAAATATAACAATATCAAACTTATCTATGTTTATTAGATAAATAACAAAATAACCTTGGCTTAGATTAAAGTTTGAATGTGTGGATTCCATGATAATCCAATAAGTTTTTAGACTGTCAAATATCACACTAAGTAATACCTAAGTAATACCTAAGCTATACCTGAAAGCGAGAAAGAAAGACAAGAAAGACATCAGCGGACTTATCTACCATATCAAATGTGTGGTCATCCAAAGGAACAGTGTTCTATGGATTATATTGAAAGTAATTTGAAAATTCGATTCATGGAACACAGGAGACCGAGTTCAACATCATCTGAGGTCTCAAGGCATATAAACGACTGTAAACCGGACCACACAATCACAATGGAGAACGTTAGGATTCTTGACCGTGAGCCATTTGGTTCAAGAGAGGGGTCAATGAGGTTATTTACACCGGTGCACTAAGACCGGCCCTAAACAAGGGCGGGGCCGCTACCAAATCCCGCACACCTGGGACAGTATGTTAACATCGCTCACACCGACAATTAGCAGTGTTAACGTTTCCAAACAGTAGAAATAATTCTGCTGTTGAAGTCCGTAGTACACGGACGAAAGCTCCAGGTATAGCTTTCAATATTTAGTGAGTGTAATTTGACAGTCTAATAAGTTATTGGATTAACAAAATAACCTGTCACCTTAAATTGAATCATTATGTGATATTGTGAATTTTTCAATAAAACATACTGGATGGTAATAGCATTTTTTTATTTGGGTTAAATATCAGTATAAGAAAGTTCACATATGTATTTGAAGTTGACGAAATATAATTGATACTGGCAAGCCCACATAACATTTATGACACTTTCAATATTTTTGGTGAATGGCCAATTACCAAGGAAGAGTGTGGATAGGCTAATTAAAACAAGAGCACCGCCTTGCGGGTGCAGACCGCTCATCTATTTTCTTTTTAAAGGTGAAGGGACTCTCATTTTCAATCTCAAAGGAGGGAGGAGTGGAGTGAAGAGGGGTGTATAGTGTGGGGTTGTGGACATTTATTACATTATCTTCCAAAAAAGCGGAAAAAAAAAGAAAAAAAAAATCGGGGGGGGGGGGTTTGGGTGCGATGGTTGGACGGTATTTCAAACATAACCGTTTAAAAAAAAATGGGGGGGGGGGGGTATAGTGTGAGGGTGTGGTGATAATTTGTGAGATGATCTTAAAAAAAAAAAAAAAAAAAAAAAAATTAAAAAAAAAAATTGGGGGTGGGGTGGGGTCTTGGGGGTGGGGTGGGGGTATAGTGTGAGGGTGTGGTGGTCATTTGTGAGATGATCTTAAAAAAAAAAAATAATAATAATAATTAGGGGGGGGGGGAGGGGGGAGAGGGGGGGAGGGCATGGGGGATGGTTTGGGTGAAGTCTATTGTGGTATGTCAGGTAAGAGTAGTTTCATCAAAGTATCAATCAAATCTAATCATAAATAAAGAAGTTATGGCAATTTTAGCAAAATTTAATAATTTGACCTTGAGAGTCAAGGTCATTCAAAGGTCAAAGTAAAATTCAAGTTGCCAGGTACAGTAACCTCATGATAGCATGTAAGTATATGAAGTTTGAAAGCAATAGCCTTGATACTTCGAGTGGATCGAAACACAAAATTTAACCATATATTAAAAGTTACTAAGTCAAAAAAGGGCCATAATTCCGTAACAATGACAACCAGAGTTATGCAACTTGTCCTTTAACTGTACCCTTATGATAGTTTGTGAGTGTTCCAAGTATGAAAGCAATATCTATGATACTTTAGGGGTAAAGTGGACCAAAACATAAATCTTAACCAAATTTTTAATTTTCTAAGTATAAAGGGCCCATAATTCCGTCCAAATGCCAGTCAGAGTTACATAACTTTGCCTGCACCGTCCCCTTATGATAGTTCATAAATCTTGCAAGTATGAAAGCAATAGCTTTGATACTGTAGGAATAAAGTGGACCTAAACACAAAACTTAATCAAATTTTCAATTTTCTAAGTATAAAAAGGGCACATAATTCTGTCAAAATGCCAGTCAGAGTTACATTACTTTGCCTGCACAGTCCCCTTATGATAGTTAGTAAGTGTTGCAAGTATGAAAGCAATAGCTTTGATGCTTAAGGAATAAAATGGACCTAAACACAAAACTTAACCAAAATTGTCAATTTTCTAAGTATAAAAAGGGCACATAATTCTGTCAAAATGCATGCCAGAGTTATCTAACTTTGCCTGCCCAGTCCCCTCATGATAGTAAGTAAGTGTACCAAGTTTGAATGCAATAGCATTGATACTTACTGAGAAAAGTGGAACTAAACGCAAAACTTAACCAAAATTTTCAATTTTTTAAGTATAAAAAGGGCACATAATTCTGTCAAAATGCACGCCAGAGTTATCTAACTTTGCCTGCCCAGTCCACTCATGATAGTAAGTAAGTGTACCAAGTTTGAATGCAATAGCATTGATACTTTCTGAGAAAAGTGGACCTAAACGCAAAACTTAACCGGACGCCGACGCCAACGCCGACGCCGACGCCAAGGTGATGACAATAGCTCATATTTTTTTTTTCAAAAAATAGATGAGCTAAAAATGCCATAATATGACTGAAATACTGATGAAGATTTGAAAACATTCAATTTTACTTTTCAACAGTGTAAAATATACATTACATTCTCTTAACAAGAGATGTGTTTGTCAGAAAAACAATCACGGTGACAATGCCCCCTACTGCGCCGCTTTAAAGCCATATATTTGACCTTTGACCTTGAAGGATGACCTTGACCTTTCACCTCAAAATGTGCAGCTTCATGATATATGCATACCAAATATCAAGTTGCTATCTTTAATATTGCAAAAGTTATGGGCAATGTTAAAGTTTAAGGACGGACTGATAGACTGACTGACGGACTGACTATATGCCACCCTACCGGGGGCATACAAATTATCCCTATTACCGAAGTTCCGTTTTAACTGAATATTCTAATTAAAAAAAAAACATACCAATGATTTGGATGATGGCTTGAACTTCAAGTCCTTTCTATTGATTGATTTGATCCAGG
Source organism: Dreissena polymorpha (assembly GCF_020536995.1). Taxonomy (NCBI): domain Eukaryota; kingdom Metazoa; phylum Mollusca; class Bivalvia; order Myida; family Dreissenidae; genus Dreissena; species Dreissena polymorpha. The sequence continues at coordinate 199,320,967 of NC_068355.1, forward strand.
CCATTCTCATATCTTCATCCTTTGGAATGCAATGAAATCTAAATGGCTGTAAACATGGACAGTCTTTGTGTTGCATATTATGTTCTTTGCAGACAGCATTAGTTCATTCATAGAGTTTCTTTTGGTTGTTCTTACAACCCACAACAGCACATTGTTTACCTCCACTTCGTTCATACGGCATTTTCACAGATTAAAATGCAAGCAATCCGTGCTCTGTAATATATGTTACCAGCTGTTGCGCATAATTGGGTAATGACTTAATTCTGGAACTGTTTTTTAAGGATGGTGGAAGCGTTAGTTGAATGTACACTGTAACGCATAAAAGCAGGTGTATTTGAGTTATTACCCTTGTGACTGCATTTCCAATTTTCCATTTGTGTTTCTATTATTTTGCTTGGTAAAATTATTTTGATGTATGTATATTTTTGCATGTAATTTGATGATTTTAATTATATTAAAATATATTTCAAATGCAATCAATAAGGTATTCTATTGTCCTTCTATTAGCCCTCTTCTTTTGTTTCTATAAACTATAGATGTGCTCTGAGGATTTTGTTTTACTACCAACACTAGTGATGGAAAATGAAAACGAATACAACAAAACGATAAACAAAAAACATGTTTAAATGAATTTTAAAATCTTATTTTAACTAAAATAATTTAAATTTATCCATATCTCACTGAACACTTTGAATATGTCCAAATCAATAATTATCGTACGATTCCCTTATGTTGAGCAAAACCTAATTTTGATCAGTTGTTAACATAAAGAACGCGGCTCTCGTGATGACGTCACACGCATGCGCTTCGATTATTTTAACTAACATTACTACGCTGAAAAACAATAACAGACACAACTTAAATAAGGAAACAGTTTAATTGCATTTCAAAATCTTACTTCAACATTTTTAGTACTCTTCAATTAACTTGCACATAAATTGCAGACCACTGTACTAGTATAAACACTACTTTCATGTATTTGATTTATTTTAAAGAAAATTCCATCATTTTTTCATGATTCCCAGAAGATGTTGCATGGAACAATCTGTGCGCGCACATCGTGAAAATAGGTGACATGACGATATATGCATGTTGAGTGGGTAAACTCTGTCCCGATTGGATGATAATTTTATCAACTCTTTAAATGGTTACATATATGCCAAAATTATATTAGAACAAATTGCAAACTTTTTTTGCGATTCTTGAGCACTTTTTCGTGTCCATGTTGCTCAAAAAAGATCGACCGATAAAAAAGAAACTTTTTAAATTGTAAAAAGAAGTTATAAAAAAGCTAAATAAATCTTTCAGTTTCTTTAAAAATTTCAGTACACTACGCGACCCGTGATTTTTGCCGCGATTCTCGCATCACCGCAATCGATGCAACGTGGCAAATCGCGTTGATTCAGCGCGATAAGAAAATTTGGGTGATGTCTCGGCGACTCCACGGTGACCGTCGCGCGATGTATCTCGCTGTTACGCAATCAGCGTGAATCACCGCAAATCACCGCGATCCGCCTTGGCTCACCTTTTTAAGCGAGTTACGTTGAGGGTTACACTTACATGTACATGTAACATATATGTGAACACTTACATAATACATTGCAATAATAAAGCTTTTGTTGTTGATACAATGGGCGTATTAGCTAAAATACTCCCGTTCCGACATGAACATGATGCAGTAATGTTTGAAGCTTTAACGGCTCCAAATTAATATAACAGCGCAGAATGATCATGCAATAATTATTGAACATAACATGTAAACATTATTTTACTAATTGCATTAGCAGAATGTTTATTAAAACTTACTAGCAATTATATTCTAGGCCCGAATACACTACCACTGTTCAAATTCCATATAGTTGCCATATACATGTAGCACTGTGTAAATTGAAAGTTGCATGGTGTTTCGTCATTGGTCAGTTATAAATACCGTGTTTCTCAATACATGGTATTTGATTTAGACGAAACTAATAATTTGGAAATTTACGAGAAATATGATATATGTTTTCCATTTAAACTTTGATCTTACCGTGTGTGTTTATTGACGTTATTAATTATGTCAAGACTTATTTTTGCATTTCATTAAGAATTATAATGTGTAGCCCTTTTGTTGACAGTGTTTAGCAAAATATTCGCGCATTAAGACACGGAAAATTGTTAACGTAACACTTTCATTTAAAATTAAATGTCATCGATAGATAACGTCTAATTATTTTTGACTAACTTATTCTTTACTTATTTATTTTCTGTTTCAGGCTCCAATGCGAATAACTCGTGTTACTCGCGTTACTTTCCGAGCGTTGTACATACATTCACAATGCTTGATAAGCCGAAAATATATTACTGTTCTATTTTTAAGTATATGTTATTATGACATCAAAAAAACTTCACACGTCAAGGTATTATGTTTTACTTCTATCAGTAACGATACGGATACGGCGTATTTGATTTGAAATGACTTTAAAAGAAATATCAAATTGTTGGCGATATAATTGTTTTAAAAATACCAAAGAAACATTTAACCGAAATCAACAAAATTCAATGCTTTGCGCTACAGTTTTTATAAAAAAAATCAATACTTGCACGCTCGTATACCTTGACCTTGTACATTGCCGCATAATTTTCGCGCTCTTTTGTCGGGAAATATACATGATGGCTATATTGGAAGCATTTGTAAACGTCGTGTTAACATTCAAACATCGGAAGTGTGTTTCGGATTATAAATTATTATTCTCATTTGGGAATTTAACGGATCATTTATACTTATGGTATATTTGTTTTAAATTGATTATTAATTTGTTACAACGCTTTAAGTGTCGAAAAAATGTTTTGATAATACTATGCATTAATAGCACAATTTCCAGGAGGAAAACGTTTTTTTACATGAAGGCGTATGACGCAATAAAAAGTTTCTTGTAAGATCGTATTGCATTAAATCTGAATTTAAATACGCTCGCCCCACATAATGCACTGTACTCTTTACACTTCTGAAAAATGGCGTAGTCATATGGTTGTGTTAATGTAATTCTCAAACATACTTACCGACATAAATGTTAAAGATTATTTTTTCGTAAGTGATGTTGTCATTATGTTGGATTATTTGATAATTGTGAACATTAGAAAAGCGTTATGTATACAGTTATTGATACGATTCGGTTTATATGCATGAATTGGCGAATCATCGATGTCACCGATATCCACTGCGATCACGGCGAATCGCGGCGAATCGCGGCGAATCACCGCAAAATTGAGGGGAATCAGCGCGAAGATTATCTTGCTCTCGCGCAACGGCGGAGTGACGAATCACGTGAAATTCCTGGTGATTTTCCAATCAAAAAGCAAACTGTCCGCCTTGACTCCGCGAATTAGGCAACAATCACGGGTCGCGTAGTGGTCATAATACACTAAATAGTTTCCCTATATAATTTAATGTAAAAGCGACAACTTTGAGCGAAAATAAATGCAACATTTTGCACATAGAGACCCCCATAACCATACCTTTTCTTAAAGGCCATTCTAAGCGGAATCGATTTATGCAATAAAAAAGATATGTCATGTACAAAGCAAGAAAGAACTTGACACAAATCAAAATCGACTGTTTTTGCAACTTTTTTTTCGGCCGTTTCTTAGTGGAATGTAACCTTTTCTAGTGCAATGGTTTACTTCACGTGTATCATATTTCAGATTTCAGGGATTCAGTAGTGAACACCTATTCATGCCCTACCATTATCTCTGCAAGATAACACCCGAATAATGGTAAAAAGTGTAAAACATGCCTTCCTGTCAACTATGATATTTTTTTAGAGAGTACAGCCCTACATGAAGCGATCATTTAGTGTATTGTAACCTATAAGACAACGTTAACTGTTAACATCGCGAAAAATAAGCACTTCTCGATACTTATAAAACTATTTTCTATGTGCATGCCAATTTTCAGACCGATCTTTCACGTAGAAATGCTTGAAAATGCATTTTATTATAACGCCTGATAAGCCATGTGGCTTTCGCGTTCGGAGCTTTGATTTATAACGGGCGTTCAGGCGAGAAAACGTTTACCCTAAATAATTACAATCGGTCAAAATACTGGAATATTGTTACAAGCTATGTAGAAAAAGAAGTAAACAACTATTAAAACGTGTTCATGAGCGCTTTCAGCACAAATTGTTGCGATTTGAGATGCTCAAGACGAGTTTTTGTACGTTTTTTTTCTTATTTTCCTCTGAAAACGTATTTTCTTCTTAAAAACTCACGATGCTCCTTAAATTCGTGAAACAGACGCATTTATTCCGTGAAATTTGCCAAAACGCGTCATATCCCACTAAAAAAATGATGATTTTCTGTAAATACAGCTCCTTTGTGACTAGGCCTGGTTTTGCGTTTAGGTCATAATACACTAAATAGTTTCCCTATATAATTCAATGTAAAAGCGACAACTTTGAGCGAAAATAAATGCAACATTTTGCACATAGAGACCCCCATAACCATACCTTTTCTTAAAGGCCATTCTAAGCGGAATCGATTTATGCAATAAAAAAGATACATGTACAAAGCAAGAAAGAACTTGACACAAATCAAAATCGACTGTTTTTGCAACTTTTTTTTTCGGCCGTTTCTTAGTGGAATGTAACCTTTTCTAGTGCAATGGTTTACTATAGTCTTCACGTGTATCATATTTCAGGGATTCAGTAGTGAACACCTATTCATGCCCTACCATTATCTCTGCAAGATAACACCCGAATAATGGTAAAAAGTGTAAAACATGCCTTCCTGTCAACTGATATTTTTTTAGAGAGTACAGCCCTACATGAAGCGATCATTTAGTGTATTGTAACCAAGTGTATATTGAATTCTAAGTTTTGATGACCTCATACCTATTGCAATCGAGGACTAGCTGTAAGTGTTGCTTTTCGAATGTTACATCTCGACTCAAGGTAAACAACACGCGTAATGTATGTAATTTGCAGGTGTATATATGGATTTATTGGCTTTGCGTGATTAAACACGCTGTAAATAAACAATTTTGACATGGATTTAATGGGAATGAAATGAATCTTTAAAGGTACATGGTATATTTCCGTATTTTTCGAATTTATTGAGAAATTCTTGTACTTGTTACCTAAATCGCTCGATTCAAGGTCATTGGAGGATACTATTAACAAGTGAATTTTCTGGGGTTTTTTCTTATAATTATGGTGGACGAACCAGTTATCGAACACCTAAGACAAAAACAATTTGTTTCATCAAATGACTAACAGTTCAATCATTTAATAACTTATCTGTAAAGTTTTCAAGCAAATATCCGTAAAGAATTCATAACAATGATTCCTTGTTTAGTGTCACCTCTAGCAGACAAAACAAAATGGCGGCCGATGTAAACATGACCTATTACCGAACAGTTCATAAATACTACTCCAGTGAATATAAACAAACATAAAACTGAATATTTATTATTGAAACATGAAAATTAACAAAATTAGAAAAGCATGTAGCTTTGAACACAAATAAAACAAGTCCATTCATCTGCAATATTGTGGCAAGGACAAAAGAACGGGTCATTTCTCCTGACAACATTTGTGGCTGTGCAAAGCTGCAAGTGCACCCAGTGGCTACAGTTATCAAAGTCACACTTGGCCCACCTCACAAATATCAAGGATGCGCAGTTAGCAAGTTCTTTTGGCTGAAAGCGGCTGCATACACAACAAGTTTCATCATCATCTTCATCTTCAGACGATTCAACATCAGTGTTCAGATGGGAGGGTCCAGGCTCTGGGTAAGTGTGTTGTTTTGTTGATGGTTTTTTATTCAGTTGTTTGTGAAACTGTTGCTTTTGTAGGCATAAGCTTCGAATGTTTGTTTGATTGTTCAGTTTGTTGCTTGTTTTTCTGTTCATTTGTTGTTTCAGCTCTTTCCCTTAGTTTCTGTTCAATTACCGGATCTGTTATTTCTTTGCCAGATGTAAATTCACGAATGTTGTTCTTTTTCTTTCCATTGTTGAATTCTTTCTTTTGTAAATGACAACTTCTGCTTTGTAAAAGAAAAAATCAGGAACAGATGGTTCAGCAACATATGGTAGCGAAGTGGTAAAATGCTCCTTGCTAATAGATGACTCGTCAACAGAAAAAACACCTGATTTCTTGACGGCAGATCTAAGATTTTCGACAGACAATGCTGCTCCATATGCAGCAGATCCAAGAGGAGCAACATTGTACCTTGTGATTTTTTCTAGAGGGATTTTCTCTGATAAATCTGCGACACATGGATTTGTAGATATTTTGAAGGGGTCCAAAACAACCCACATCAGACGGTTGAAGGACATGGCTTGTGTGGGCCGGTAAGATGAATAGAATAATGTTATTCTTCTTTGCCCAATCCAGCACTGGAACATTTATGTGGCTTTTATGGCCATCAAGCAGAACAAGGATAGGCTGTGACTTGTCCACTCTTTGCACATATCTGAGGAAATGGGTGTCCATGTAGTGTAAAAACACAGCTGAATTTGACCAGTCACTGTCAGACATACACCCTGATGACCCTTGTGTAGACCCTTGCAACAGATCTGCATTCAGGCGTTTCCCTTTGAAAACAAAGAATGGTGGAAGCTGTGTGCCTAATGCGTTGCCACATCCAATTATTGTTGTAACGCAGGACCTTGACGAAGTAACTGCTGATGCCTTCAATGTGCCACTTATTATGAATGGTGGGGTATGCTCTGTTTGGATACCTTTTTCGTCAATGTTATAGACGCACTCAGGTTTCTTGTGGAGGTCATGTTTTTCAACAACACTCATCTAATTGTTGAAATATTCATGAACATTGGCCTCTGATGTGGCTTCAGCTCTGTAGTTGGACAGTGCCCTCGATCGAACAACTTGAAACTCAGGCCATCGCTGCTGGAAACCCTTAAACCATTTCACAGACAAAGGTTTATCATTTGGCCTCTTACCAAGGAACACTGCATAGTTTGTAGCACTTGCTACAACTTCACTAATGGTATAACCATACCCAAGGGCAGCCATTGTCTTGACATGGTCAACTAGTTTGACCTCTTCTTCCTGAGAGAAGAGTGGAGCTTGTCCGGGTTTGAGGCATTCAGGGTCAATAACCCCTTTCACACGGTCCCATAGTGTAGTATGGGGAACACCATACTGTTTTGCAACAGATCTTACTGGCAAGCCACTGTCTCTTACTTTTAGGTATGCATTGTGAAGAGCTGTTGGTGAGTAAAGACCTCTGTGTTCAATTATCTTCTTAGGTTTAGACTGAGAAGAAAAAGAAAAACAAACTTAACTTTATGATGATCAATTGTCAAGAAAGAAAAGCTGGAATATTTTTTCGGAACTGTGCTGTAGCTCTAAGAGCGATAATAAAAACAAAGTCACATGACTGTTACGTGATCCGGATTGGACAAAATAATCTACGTCTGCTGCAATCAAAATTGCAAATGGAAATATGCTTTTTGATGTTTAAATACATGTTTTGATAAATGCATTCAAAAAGTAATAGCAAAAACACATAAAACCGTGTAAATAACAATAAATGCATTTCTTTTACCTGTTTTCGGCGCATTTGTTGCAAGCTTAGTGGGCAAGTAGGTCACAGACTGCATGAATGACAATTTGTTTATGGATGCGACGTCATGCGCACTTTTGCGCATGCGCATATAGAACCAAAACAAACCGTCCGATATCAGGTTCTGTTCGATAATAGGTACTTAATACACGATATATTTAAAATAATAAATTTGGCCGTCAGGGTCTAGGCGGTCAAGCTTATTAAATGCTCATATTGGAAATATATTTGTTTTTCAATTCAAATACTTGTTTAAATAAATAACAAAACGAGCAGCAAGTAGTGTGAAAATCCCATAGCATTTATCAACCTCTTGTCTATGTGTATATATAAATATATGTTTTTATAGAAACAAAGAGTGCAACTTCATTTGCCGTAAAACTACACCATCTTTTAACGAGTTATGGAGGTTTCGGTAAATGACAAGTTCGGTAAATTGATTTATATAGTAAATGCCGTGGAGGTTTCGGTAAATTGTTATAATAGGGATTATCGCACCTTTTGTCGATAAGCGTGTACATTAATTGAGTTGTTTGACACTAATTAAATTATCTGTTTAAATGAACGGAGTTGATTTTATCAATTTAGAGATGTTTGCAAAGTGTTAATATTAATTATCCAGGCTCGCAACCTATTAATATTCTTACCAAGGGGAGGTAAATTATATACTAAAAGTTTATCTTTAGGTCATGATTGTTTTGTTTTTTACATATGTTTTTAAACAATTAGTTGAAAAAACCTTAATTGAAGTGTATCAGATAAAAAAAAAATAATGTGGCTATTACAAGAGGTGGCCTCCACGTGGCAAGAGCTGGGTAACATATTCATTATGTTGGCAAACTACCTCATGTTTATATAATGAGAAATTTTTGGTGGTTTAAAATACTAATAGGAGGTTTTTGTGTGACGTCACAAGAGGGGTTTTCCGTTACTAAAAATAGATTGGCCGTCAACTTCTTGATCGCGGCCAATTACATTGTATCAGAGTAAAGGTCGTCGGAAGACTTAATACTTACAATTTCACAAAACAAGACTATAAATACCCGTATTCTTTTTTAAAATAATAATTTAATAAATGATATTTCAAAAATAATAAAACACATAATAATTTGAATATTATTATAAGTGGTGTGGATGCGATAGTGTTATTTTTCATCAACGATTGAACTTTAGTGTAAGGGGTGCATTGAATCAGTTATAAAACAAAGCCCTTAAATAGCTCAATACATTTCAATCTTGAAATGTATTTTTAATTTTCTTTTACATTGAATGAATTTTCGTTTCTTAACATTGAATGAAAATTTTAATTAATTTAAGCATTCAAATTGAAAATCACCTGCATATTTTGCAAATTGAACTGTCTGCATGTACACGTATATTGAAAACTCATCTGTAGTGATAATGAGCGATACAAATCTTGCATTTTATGATACCATTAATCTACACAATTAAATTTATTTAACGCAAGTATTTTATATCCCTATAATGACCAAACGGGATTGCTTGTTTTCACGATGATGTTTCGAACACTGCAGTAACGCACGATCTTTACACATTATAGCAGAGTTTACATTTGCAGGTACCCGTTAAATACGTTAATTGTGTAGCAGTAAATGTGTACAATATTTTTAATGTATAGTTATTAAACACTTTATTATTATGTTTGAACTGGCTTATATATATACTTAATAGTTCCTAGCTGTTAATCCATTTCGGACAAATGTCTATTTTTAAATATGTTCAAATATTTTAATAAAGCAACTGTTAAGTTTTTGACTTAATATGTCGAGAGATGACATGGAGGTATCATAAATTGAGTTTAATGACCAGACACATGTGGTTTATGCAGAGACCCCATACAGAGTCATACAAGTATAGGTCCCTGGGTTTATGACACACTGTTTTCTTAGTAATTGTCTGGACAGTATCCGATCATATCGAGATAATTGGTTTGTGATAAAGAAGCAATTAAACACTGGGTTAAAATGCTGAAACAAAGAGTGTCAAAATTGGTGTGAACAATAAAATAAAAAACATAAACATTTATCAAGAGGATTTAGTTAATCTGTAACAAGGTAAGTTTTTACAGACAAATAGGTTCAAATCAGTTTCTATATGTTCATAACATAAAATCAATCAATGTGTTGTCTGTTTTCGTCCTTATTTGTGTTCGTTCATTGGATTCAATTTAATCTGAAAGAATTTCAATTTCTGAGTATTTTTTGTTCTTCAAAAGGCTCGCGAATATGTTTGTAACCTTATCACGATGCGCTTCATCAATGCAAACAATAGCAGAATGGCCGCAGTTTTGACGGCCAAAATTTGAGCATGCGCAAACGTGACGTCATTATCGGTATCCCCAAAACCTCCTATATCAAATATGTTTGTTTCTTATATTAATAAATTTCTCGCTTATTTTTCCTACAATCAGGTCAGCACATAAGGTATTATTCTTAAAATAATCTAGATATGTATGTTTTGAAAATTGAACCGGCATTCAACAGGCTGATGGAGGTTGCTGAAGGAGTCGGGGCGCCCGTACTGCGGGTATGTGAGTACATTTCCCGTACATGGATCCACGGCAGTGTATGGCGACCTCTCAATTGGTGCGTGTTTAGAGAGGAGGTTCGCACAAACAACGACTTGGAAGGTTAATATAATATAATTAGCATAATTAATCTATAAGTAAAAAACAATTCACAATTTCACATTGGATATTATTCGTATATTAATATTATACTTTCATAGTATACAATATCGGTAGTAAGCATTTGTTTCATAATACTGTGATTATAAACTGATAAAAAATGACATAATCATGTTATTAAGTATAAAAATATGTTTTTATTATAATTACAGGATGACATAGACGCATCAACGTACGAGCGTGTTCCGCAAACCTTGGTCTGTACAAGTTGGCCAACCTTCTTAGAGAGGAATCTGAGACAGTTGATCTTCAGATACGGCTGGTGAGCCAGCACCTTCTCACGAAGATCAGACGGAAGAAATATGTTGCGATACACGGCAGACTACATCAAGCATGGGATGACTACGAAGAGGAGAAGCTGAAAACCACTGATCTACTGAGGATCATCAGCCATATCAATGCCCTGGGACCATCCACGGCGGTCCACCATATGCTCGACGACGACGAGTTTTGAACGATGTGTATGACTGATATTGTTGAAATGTCGCATTAAATTGTACTGTGTCATAAATGTATCTCATTTTTATTAGAAATGAAATTAAATGAAATCGGCATGCAGAAACTCTGAATGATACTAATGTGTCATATTAATATTGTACTGTGTCATAAATGTATCTTATTAATATTTGACTACGCACTCATTTTGTTTATATGACATGAATTATTCAAATATGTCCTATTACAAAGTCAATCAGTTATTATTTTTTATTCAACGGCTTTGTTCAGGCAAAAAATGATATCAGTTATTTTGGCCGTAAAACCCATTGTTCCAGTACAGTAGCCAGGTGCCTGTGTATTAAGCTGATAAGATAGTGATCATCACAGCAGCTTGCTTTTACACAGTGTTTTCATTCTGCTGGCGTTGTGTTACATGTCATTTTTATCAGTTTTCAATTATGTGTATCTCTTCGCTTAACTCAACGTTCAATGGCACGCGCACTTAACAAAATTATGAAACATAACGCGTATCATTATATTACTTATTATTAATTACCAGTCATTGAAATTTAGATGTAAATCTACAAGCATGTCGGGCTAGTAATATGGGAATTTGAACTAGCCCGAGTCAGATTTTACTAGCCCAAACATTTTTGTTAAAATGCAGATAAAGATAACATAAAACATCCAAAGAAGCATTCATTTATTCAATCTTTAGAACACAATACAACTCTCTTATTAATTTCATCCTCATCCAAGTCAGCTTCCTCTTCATCTGAGCCAGCCTCTTTCGGATCCTGAAATAAGAAGAAATCAATTTGACACACGGATTTCAATTTAATCACAATTATGAATATATACATTAAGTTTAGGTAAAAAATTAGCAGAAATGTATCCCATATATCCATGTGAAAGAGAGAGCAAACCTGAACCACCAGAAAATATATAAGCAATTTAGTGCCAGGATATTCTACAAAAAGCTAGTTGACAACTGCGTCAATCACACTTACCTGAGATTCGCATTCCTCAACGACATACTTCAATGACAACTGTTCGGCCATTACTCTCTGTGTCCCGAATGAAATGCAAAACATTTATTTTACATAATAATAATCCGGGAACCACAAAACCATGCACTTTATGCGCAGTAATCCAATTATCGGCTGATTGCCCAGCACGTGTGCGCAATGTGTTAAGACATAAGCGGCAGTTGATATAAGCGACTCAAAACTTCGTTTACAAATATTGAAAATGAAAGTGGAACTCGTTTTCTGTTTTCTGAATTGTACAAGCACATCGGGCTTGTAATATTGGATTTCCTACAAGCCCGAAAGAAAAAATACTAGTTTTTTGCTGTCGGACTAGTGCGAATTTCGACAACTGAATTACGTACGCGTATTAGATTTTATATATTGTTTTTTTCTTGTGTTTTTCTCAACCACTGTCCAGAAAGAAAATAATAAAACATGTAAAATAAAATTCAACATTTGGATCTTACAAGAGGTGGCCTCCACGTGGCAAGAGCTGGGAAACATATTCATTATGTTGGCAAACTACGCCATGTTTATATATTGAGAAATTGAGTGTTTATCGGTGGTCAAAAATTCTATTGCGCTTTATATTTAAACTGAAATCATTTTTATTAAATCATGTCTACAATATTTTACAAGAAACTTTTTTATAGCATTAAACTTTATTGAAGATCTTACATTGATTCCGCCATAAATCATTATTTATTATTACTATTATGTTATTTAAATAAAAGCACCAATTATTTAAAAATAAACAACAGTATTGCATTATTTAAATCGTAAATTTACCTACAATTACCTAACAGCATTCGTTTTTCAGAGGTAGCTCATTCATTTCCCTTAATTCTTTACCGTTGGCATAGCATTAATTACTCAACTCAAAATAAATCCAAAGTTTGCAAATAAATGCCCCTGATGTTATTGTAAGCCAATAATAGGTGTCATTAACACCTCGTTGTAGGTATACCACCTCTATAAAAACCAATTTACCGAACCCTCCACGGCATTTACTCTATATAAATCAATTTACCGAACTCGTCATTTACCGAAACCTGCACCCCTTTAAACCATGCAACTCGGACAATTTTAAACGAATCAACTACACACCGGTTGTTTTCGAAAGCTAATAAAAAATAACAGGACATAATAACATCAGAACCAGCAGTATTTTGATACCAGCCCTCAGAAGGTGACAGTTTTTTGTTTTGGGCGACCATTTGTTTTGATTTCACCGGAAGCTAGGGTTTTATATGGGTCAATACGGTCACATTTCAAAACGGTAGTAACACACAGTTTGGTTCCCACGGAAAGAGTAATATTAGATTCTACAATAAACATTTTCAAGTGTTCATGTAATTAAATGTAAAAGCACCAGCTGCTACCAAATACCAGTAAATTAATGTTTATTTACGTACTGTTGCTTTTACCGACAATAAACTTATTTTTCGCACATGAAGATTCCTTATAATACCTCTTTAATATTAGGTATATATTTTTTTTTTAAGTAACCCTCAACACGGCTTGAACCACTGACCCCTTGAGTCTTGGAGTAAAAAGTCTACCACTTAGACCACTCGGCCATCCTTGCTCATAAAATGAAGAATGTATTTTAAACTCTACATAAGCTAACCTCGTAGTTTCATAAAATACGACAACAACAGAAGTCTCCAAATTGTTAAATCGTTTCGTGTTCCGCTATAAAATCAATTAAGTTTTGTATGGTCTCATTATGTATCAACTGACCAGACTGAGAGCTTCGCAGGCTGTGCGGGCTATAGCTATGATGGGCGCATATGGCATAAGAACCATTTTCGCATGACGCGAGTCTTTTTTAGTTTCATAGCACAATGCATTTCGATATAAAATTGAATTCAAAAAAGCAAATACAGCAAACTGGCAAATAAGGGAAGCCTATACAGGCATTCAGGAACGATTTCCAGTACGACAAACATGTGCGGTTAGATAATTATAAGATTTTCTCTTAACATGACACTAAACTATTTCGGTATTTTTTTCTCAACTTGAAAGCAAAACTATGTTTATCGATAGTCAATTATGTCTTCCCCTGACGATTTAGTGACCGAGTACAGACCCTGAAATTCTGCGAGGTTGATTTGAACGTGTAATTGTAACTAGGCAACAATGGCGTCGTGTAGAGGTTATTTAAGGTGAAAAGCTGGATAAAACAGCTATGCCGAAAAAGCACACGAGTGTTCTATACCGATGTTAAGGTAAGAGGCTAGTTGACACAGTGTGATCTACTAGGGTAACAAGTAATGCATTAACAACAGAGTTAGGGTAAAAAGCGGTCTTTATGACTACCTAATTCGTAAGTAAAAACTACTGGTCGCAGATTTATTTATTTATTATTTTCATCAATCATCGTATTGTATATTTTGAATTGTATATGGTGTCAAACAAGTTTTGTAAAGAAAATTTCCATCATGAAATTATATTTTTAGTGTGATACGTATTCGATAGTCCAACAATATTCATTTAATATGATGGTGATTGCAAATTTTATTTAATATTTACTGGTTCTCATTATACCATTTTCATCATATTTTTTATGCTTTCAGAACGTCAAAAAAGAGACATGTTGTTATTTTGTATAGGTTATCTGTGTAACATAAATATGAGGATAAACAGTGCACACACATCTCGTGCATAAAGACAAATTTTGCATGAATTTGAATGGGCTGTGTTCATTTCAAGCTTGCGATATAAAAAGCTATAACATACTTTTGAAAAATGAGTTGCGTCTAAGATTATGCAATAGTGAACAACTTCAGTGCCTTCAGCGCTTTGATTGTATCATATATTGGTTTGTTGGTATAGGTTTGTAACAGTAACGCACCTTGACCTATGTTTTCTCGCCGAAACCTCTGAATTCCGTTTTGCTCTAAAAATGCTCGTTTTCTTGCGGAGAACAGCCTTCGATTTCGCGAACAAACTTTGTGAGTTTTAAGAATAACTTACTGCAGTCATTTTTTATTTAGCGATGAATTTTGACTTGAATAGACGTTATAACGAAATAATTTAAATTATGTTTCAATCACTCAGCTTATTAAACGGGTTAATACACTGTTCATTTCGCATTGTAAAGTTGTACAAAACAAATTTCCAAACAAAGTTCGTTCAAACGTAAAGTCCACATAAGCATTTAGTTTTATTTCAACAAATGCACGCCTGCATATCACCATCAGGTTAAGAATATATATTGTACCTTGAGCTTATAACTATGTTATAATAGATATTAACTATGTTAATAGATTTGTTGGTTAAGAAAATAGCGTTATTTTGTGTTGCTATTTATGTTTATTTGTATGAGGGAGCATTCATCGCATCCACTCCTTGTCTAGAAAGCACATCTATATCTAAACATTAACCAATTTCTTTTAAATTATCAGTTTTACGTGTTCATGTACAGTTATCAACGTATGGTCGCTGTGTTTAGACGCAACACTCCGCGTTTGATAATCGCAGGCTGTGTTAATTGCTAGGTTACAATTTGGTCTCGGTGGTCCGAAACGACGACTCGCCGCTCTCCGTGGTGGCTTCGACATCACTGTGTAATAGTGGTAGTCGCATAATGTGTACGAGCTGGGCAAAGATTGCGGCAACTGACATTATTTTGCCTTAAACTTTTGTTTTTAAATAGCTCTTGATTGATTTCTGCAAACCATATGCAATGTAGACGGCAATTCTTATCCTCATGTTCTGTTGCAACAACCTGCATTTGTTTATCGAAACGATTTTTAAAGTCTTCGGCAATTTGATGTTACCGTATCTGATAATAGTCGATTCTACACACGTCACAACTAAGTGTCTGTTAAATGATCTACAATGTAAATGTCAATTGTGGAAACAACAGGGCCAAATATAGGTTAGATTATCCAATAGTTCCGTGTCAATTATGGAAACGACAGCGCCAAATGTAGCTAATATTATCTGATAGTTAAGTGTCAATTATGGAAACGACAGCGCCAAATGTAGCTAATATTATCAGAGAGTAAAGTGTCAATTATGGAAACAACTCGGCCAAATGTTGGTTAGATTATAAGAGAGTTAAGTGTCAATTATGGGAACGACTTGGCAAAATGTAGTTTATATTATCAGAGAGTTAAGTGTCAATTATGGAAACGGCAGCGCCAAATGTAGCTAATATTATCTGATAGTTAAGTGTCAATTATGGAAACGACAGCGCCAAATGTAGCTAATATTATCAGAGAGTTAAGTGTCAATTATGGAAACAACTCGGCCAAATGTTGGTTAGATTATAAGAGAGTTAAGTGTCAATTATGGGAACGACTTGGCAAAATGTAGTTTATATTATCAGAGAGTTAAGAGTCAATTATGGAAACGAACATGCCCATTGCAGGTTAAATTATCCGATCGTTCCGTGCATTCTATTGGTCTATTTTACAACGAAGATGCAAACTTTTGATAATGAACACCGTCTTAGCAACCAGCAGGGTGTCCACGAGATGCTTTGGAAACAGCAATAAGTGATAAAGCAATTGTTCAGCATACATAAAACAAATTTTAGCGTGATGTCAATTGTCATTCTTCCCGTTTAAATTGTTTCAATATTTGTTTACATCGCGTTTGATATGTTCATATTTCTAAAACATAGATGCTCACTCGTGTGTGTCCAGTTAATATTGATATAGAAGCAAGATATGTAAACCGAACACACCATGAATGGTATTTACACAGGAGACTTAAACATGGATTTAGACTTACACCAAATTCTGCCCGAGTACACAATCGCCCCGCTCTGTATCATTCCAGCATCCCACAAATATATAACATGTAACGTTCTAAGGGATTGTATCAAACAAGCCGTTTAGAATTTAGTGTAAATAGATCTGTAAGATAGAGCCCTGCAAAACATGACGATAATTTAAGAACCTTTACATTATAAAACTTAATATACCGTGGTGTGGAACAAGAAAGAATGACAAAGGGAGATGAGAAATGTAAAGTTTATTTTCCTATAAAAGACAAAAATCATTCATAAACAGGATTTTGTTTACCATCCACCTAAATTAGATACACATGTCATTCAAGCTGCAAAACCAACATGTACTATTCATACATAAAGTCTGTAACAATCAAAATGCCTACAATGCCTTTCTCTCTGACCCACTGATGTAGTTCCCATGTATGGAAACCAACTACTGAGTGCATGTCATACACATCCCTTGTATGGGCACCAACTACTGAGGGCATGTCATACACATCCCTTGTATGGGAACCAACTACTGAGTGCATGTCATACACATCCCTTGTATATGAACCAACTACTGAAGGCATGTCATACACATCCCTTGTATGGGAACCAACTACTGAGTGCATGTCATACACATCCCTTGTATGGGAACCAACTACTGAGTGCATGTCATACATCCCTTGTATGGGAACCAACTACTGAGCGCATGTCATACACATCCCTTGGATGGGAACCAATTACTGAGCACATGTCATACACATCCCTTGTATGGGAACCAACTACTGAGTGCATGTCATACACATACCTTGGATGGGAACCAACTACTAAGCACATGTCATACATATCCCTTGTATGGGAACCAACTACTGAGCACATGTCATACATATCCCTTGTATGGGAACCAACTACTGAGTGCATGTCATACACATCCCTTGTATGGGAACCAACTACTGAGTGCATGTCATACACATCCCTTGTATGGGAACCAACTACTGAGTGCATGTCATACACATCCCTTGAATGGGAACCAACTACTGAGTGCATGTCATACACATCCCTTCTATGGGAACCAACTACAGAGCGCATCTCATACACATCAGCTACTAGAAACCCAGGCAAGTTAGTGACATGCATGCCTAGGAAACATACTACATATTATAAAATGAGGTTTCTGTGAAGCAATTGAAACAAATCTTCGACAAATTTTGTAAAACCAACAGTTTCCATGAGTAGAGCAACCTGGTCTACACATGATAAAATTGAATATGCATGTAGTAAAATAACATAGACATTGACAACATTCTTTTTGATATACAAATGGCTTGGTTAAAGATTAAAACATGTTTTTATGTAAGCACCTTATAATGAACTTATCCCTTAAAATGTATAATATTAACATTAAATCTTATAAGCCAATCCCAGGCACTCCATGACAACAATGGAACAAACAACTAAAATATAGCATTTAAGAAAATTGTCAAATTAAGACATTAGAATGTTCTAATATGACAAACAAGAAAGCACACATGGTTCTGGCAAATTCCTCATTCAAGAATTTTAAGCAGGTGTTATATTCAATACAATACTGCAGCAGAGGACAATGCTTTCACATACAAACCATGTTATTTATATCACACTGGTGATCACAACAGACATGTACTGTGTTATATTTCTAAACACTGTCTTGATTTTTTAAATCAAGACTGCGCATGTATTTTGTTTATTTGTTCCCGCCAAAACTCTTGTAGGACCCTCAATCTCACACAAAGCCGAAAGCCTTGGTCTTTATGGCGAGCAGCAGTTTGCTCCTCAGTATCTGCTTGCTGGAGTAGATGGGGATGTAGAGGCGCGAGATGCATGTGTTAGCTGTTGGCAGGTGGTCGTCGTCCGCGGGCCGGATCGTGATGCTCGGCATCGGCTGGAAGCCCTCCTCACTGGCTGGCAGGGCAGGGCTCGACGTCCAGAAATACACCTGCAACCAGCAGACAAGACATAAACAGCAACCATAGCAACACGAGAAATAACAAAAGAGGGAAAGCATAGGAAAACATAGCAGGATATATTACAATAGAGGGGCAAACATAGCCGGAGATATGACAATAGCATGGGCAAACCATAGCTGGAGATATGTCAATATTGGGGCAACCATAGCTGGAGATGTGACAATATAGGGGCTACCATAACCAAAGATATGACAATAGCATGGGCAAACCATAGCTGGAGATATGACAATATAGGGGCAACCATAGCTGGAGATATGACAAAAGAGTGGCAAACACGGGCAACAATAGCCAGAGATATGAAAATGGAGGGGCAAACATGGGCCACCAAAGCAGGAGACATGACAAAAGAGGGGTAAACATGGACAACCATAGCTGGAGATAGGACAATAGAGGGGCAAACATGGGCAACCATAGCTGGAGATAGAACAATAGAGCGGCAAACATGGGCAACAATAGCCAGGATATGAAAATAGAGGGGCAAACATGGGCCACCATAGCAGAACTGACAAGAGAGGGGCAATCATAGCTGTAGATATGACAATAGTAAGGCAAACATGAGCCACCATAGCAGGAGAAATGACAAAAGAGGGGCAAACATTTACAACCATAGCTGGAGATAGGACAATAGAGGGGCAAACAAGGACTACCATAGCTGGTGATAGGACAATAGAGGGGCAACCATAGCTGAAGAAATGACAATAGCATGGGCAAACCATAGCTGGAGAAATGAAGGGAGGCAAACATGGGCTAAGAGGGGGAATGTACCTAGCAATGGAAAGAAGTGGTCAATTTTTTTGACACAGGGTGGTAGTAGCTACACAAAATAAAATTGAATGCTAAATATAATGTATAAAGAAACATGCTGCTAAAATGAGTGCCACCAACAATCATCAGTAGAGTGAAGACAGTAAACATTACTAAATGGAAATTGAAAGGGGAAAATTTCACATGACAGGAATCTTAGATGTAAATAAATGGAATGCAGGAACTAAATATCAGTCAAGGAGGTGAAAACCGCAAGTGGAAGAGAAGTGATATTGACAAATGTAACAAAAGAACAAGATGTGTTTGTGAAACACTATGTCCCCGTATACGATGTTTGACCTTCAAGGATGACCTTGACCTTGACCCTTCACTACTCAAAATGTGCAGCTCCATGAGATACATGCATGCCAAATATCAAGTTGATATATTCAATATTGCAAAAGTATTCATAAAATAAGCGATTTGGGCCACATATATTTGACCTCTGACCTTGAAGGATGACCTTGACCTTTCACCACTCAAAATGTGCAGCTCCATGAGATACACATGCATGCCAAATATCAAGTTCCTATCTTCAATATTGCAAAAGTATTCATAAAATAAGCGATTTGGGCCACATATATTTGTCCTCTGACCTTGAAGGATGACCTTGACCTTCCACCACTCAACATGTGCAGCTCTATTAGATACAAATGCATGCCAAATATCAAGTAGCTTTCTTCAATATTGCAAAAGAATACAATAAAATGAGCGATTTTGACACATATATTTGACCTTTGACCTTGAAGGATGACCTTGACCTTTTACCACTCAAAATGTGCAGCTTCATGAGATACACATGCATGCCAAATATGAAGTTGCTATCTTCAATATAGCAAAAGTTATTTCAAAATGTTAAACTTGGCGCAAACCAACCAACAGACCAACCAACCAACCAACAGACAGGGCAAAAACAATATGTACCCCATTACTATAGTGGGGGACATAAAAAAGAAATTGGCAAATGTTATAAAAGAGATGTTAAATTGAAAAATGATACAAAAGAGAAGAGACATTTGCAAATGTTACTGAAGTAAATTGACCTTGGCAATCTCTACTGGAGAGAAGTGAAATTGGCTAATGTTAGTGTAGAGAAGTGACATTGGAAAATGTTAGTGAAGAGAAGTGACATTGGAAAATGTTAGTGAAGAGAAGTGACATTGACAAATGTAAGTGAAGAGAAGTGACATTGGAAAATCATACTGAAGAGAGTTGAAATCAGCAAATGTTACTGAAACAAGGGACAAACTTGTCACAAAACCAGGTTTTCATTGTGAAAAAAAATCTGATAAAGGGAGAAAACTCAAACTGAACTTTTGAAATGAACAAACAAAATTAACCCCCTTTGTAAGTTTGTTTTTTTTTTAAATCTATTTTTAGTCGTGGCGACCTTGACATTGGAGATATTGACGTGATTCTTTCGTGCGATACACCGTCCCATGATGGTGAACAAATGTGCCAAATGATTTTAAAATCTCACAATGAATGACATAGTTATGGCCAGGACAAGCTCATTTATGGCCATTTTTGACCTTTGAACTCAAAGTGTGACCTTGACCTTGGAGATATCGACGTAATTATTTCGCGCGACACACCGTCCAATGATGGTGAACAAATGTGCCAAATGATTTTAAAATCTGACAATGAACGACATAGTTATGGCTTGTTCCGCCCGCCCGCCAGCCAGCCCGCCAGCATTCGCTAATCTAATAACCAGTTTTTTCCTTCTGAAAACCTGGTTAAAAAAGCTGAAGAGAAGTGAACAGTGGCAAATGTAACTGAAGAGAAATGGAAAGTGGGGGAGAGAGAAAAACACCGCAGCAAATAAAAGAGGAAATTGTCCTCAAAGCGGAGAGAAAACACATGAAAATTGTAGATGTCATGATTGCACTAAGAGTTGTTGATATCACTTTTTCATTAAGAGTTGTAGATATCACTTTTTCACTAAGAGTTGTAGTCATCACTTTTTCACTAAAATTTGTAGATATCCCTTTTTCACTAAGAGTTGTAGATATCAATTTTTCACTAAGAGTTAAAGATATCACTTTTTCACTAAAAGTTGTACATGTAACTTTTTCACTAAGGGGAGTACAAAGAGTAACAGTCATCAGAAAGTAGTAAGACTATACATTGAAATAAAAATGTACAATAACATAAAGGAAGTGAATGAGAAAATATCTCAGCAAGACATGAAGGTTGGAAATGAAATAGTAGTGTGAGAAGCGGGGAAATGTTCAACAGTAAGCAGTCTCTAACAAGGAAAATGACTACATATGGCGTGAAGGTGAAAATGTCACTAAATGGGTTGCATAAGGAGGAAATGTTAGTTAACAACATGAGTGAAAACAGAAAATGTAAATAGAGGGAATTTAAAGGGGGTTATTAATGTCTCTAGAGGGAAAGAAGACAGCTTATGACATCTAAAGGCTTGAAAATGGAAAATGTCTTTAAGTAGTGCAACCCCAGAACTGAGTGTAGTGCAGCCCCACTAGAGTGTAGTGTAGCCCCAGAATTCAGTGTAGTGTAGCCCCAGAACTGAGTGTAGTGCAGCCCCAAAACTGAGTGTAGTGCAGCCCCAGTACTCACCAGGTCCTGCCTCTCATGGTTGTTCATCTTCTCCACAACTGACCAGAACCAGCGCTTGAACCGCTGTACCTTCTCATTGCTCTCACCTGGATCAACACAGTATTCAGTAAGAACAGCTCATGGCAAATACATACATGTATTCAGTCAAAACCAAATGGCTCAAACCCGTTGAGGGCAATCACAAAAGGTCAAGACATCCAAAATTCAAGCAAACCGATTTCTAATACAGTGATTTTTTTCACAATTGGGAACGGGTCCGGTTCCCATGCCATTGGGAATTTTTCGCATCGTGAAATCACCAAATTGGGAAAAAAATGAGTCGCATAATCTTCCAATTGGGAAAAAACAAGTTGTGAATTGTACCAATTGAACAATGGTATTTTAATGGCTTTGTTTAACTTTTGTCAGCTTTAACTGACACAGGAAAGCAACATAAACTTTTATTCACAGTCTTGCACAAACAACATCATGCTATCGAAACACAGATGGTGTTGTAATTAGTTGCATTATTTTACCCTTTTAAATTGCTGAATACAAGATGTGCATTATGAATCCTGCTGATTCAATTCTCTTTATTGTAAATTAAATCAACAATCAAGTATAAAGAAAACAACACAATAAACAACCCTCTTACGGTATTCAAGTTTGTTTTTTTCCAGAAATTGGGACGGGTCCGGTTCATTTTGGGAACGGGTCCGTAGGTCATTGGGAACAGAGAGGGCCATGATGGCCCTTAATCGCTCACCTGACTAACCAAATACAATCCCAACCCAGATTGCATCAAGATAAATATTCTGACCAAATTTCATAAAGATTGGATGAAAACTGTGACCTCTATTGTCTACACAAGGTTTTTCTATTATTTGACCTAGTGACCTAGTTTTTGACCCCAGATGACCCAAATACAATCCCAAGCCAGATTTTATCAAGATAAACATTCTGACCAAATTTCATTAAGATTGGATGAAAACTGTGACCTCTACTGTCTACACAAGGTTTTTCTATTATTTGACCTAGTTTTTGACCTAGTGACCAAGTTTTTGACCCCAGATGACCCAAATACAATCCCAACCCAGATTTCATCAAGATAAACATTCTGACCAAATTTCATAAAGATTGGATGAAAACTGTGACCTCTACTGTCTACACTAACTAATGGGATTGTTTACCCTCGGGACTTCGGTTATAAACCATTGCCCGAGCACACTGCTTAACATAAAACTCTGCATAAAAAAGCCGAAAACAGCCATAAAATGGACAGCCCGATTTTACTGGGCTGTACCATTGATATAAATATAAAACTTTGCAGTGTTGGTGCGGTGCCTTAAAAAAAATCTATTGGTTTAAAAATATCTAACCTTTATACGGAGCGTTAAAAAGACGCAGTACTTTACAATGGATGGGCCTAACGCTGTTAAAAAGCTGCGTTTTTATTGGTAGATGCACTTTTAAAACGATGGCGCTGATTGGCCGAAAATTCTTATTAAGGATTGCAAGTAGGTAAATCCGTTTATAAATAGATTTTCCCACGGCTGACGTTGTACTTTAGCATCATCATTACCAGACCCACTGTTCAGTATATACTGCAATGGGTTTGTTGGAGTCTTTAGACTTTGTGATCTGTGTTTTAAATGTTAGAGTCCAAATAGGACTATTTTAATATAAGTCTTATAGAAAAAGGGATACACAGACGTGTAATATGTTTGAGTAACACAATAATAATACTTGAGGGTTTTCCAGATCACAAAGTGGTTGAACATTGCCACAATATGTTTGCATACATAGTCAAGTACCATTTTTATGTGTATATTTAAAGTTTAAACTAAATGCCACACAACAAGATCTAATCATTGGAGAGATATGTTTATATCTATGAACATTAATTAATAGGGATGCCAGAGCCTGATTTAACATCTCTCAAATGTAAAGTGAAGTTGCATGTGTACATGCAATTATATGAAAAGGAAAGGAAAAAAGACAATATATGATAACACATAGGGAGTATAACTATCAATTATATATTAATGTTGCAATTGAGTATTGAGTTGTTAAAAAAGTAATGAGTACAAGTTTATGTATGTGGCTCAATGTTGAACACTTGCAGACAGGGAATATAGCCGTAATGCTCCAACATAAGACCCTGTCTGTATGGAACTTAAGGAGGATTGGGCTATGGAGAAGAGAGGTCCCCCCAGAGTGGCATTAAAACAATGTTTAAAAGTGGGTTTAGTAAAAAACCCTTATATGTTAAGGGCAATAACTTACGTGTCTCCAAACGGTCACCTTCATAGGGCCACATAAAACTGTCTACACAAGGTTTTTCTATTATTTGACCTAGATTTTGACCTAGTGACCTAGTTTTTGACCCCAGATGACCCAAATACAATCCAAACCCAGATTTCATCAAGATAAACATTCTGACCAAATTTCATAAAGATTGGATGAAAAATGTGACCTCTATTGTCTACACAAGGTTTTTCTATTATTTGACCTATTATTTGACCTACTTTTTGACCTAGTGACCTAGTTTTTGACCCCAGATGACCCAAATACAATCCCAACCCAGATTTTATCAAGATAAACATTCTGACCAAATTTCATAAAGATTGGATGAAAACTGTGACCTCTACTGTCTACACAAACAAATTGTTGACGGAAGCACACACGCACACACACACGCACGCACAACGGATGCCGGACATCACACGGTCACATAAGCTCACCATGTCACTTCATGACAGGTGAGCTAAAAAAACACTGTATAAATATACTGTTTTTCTAATATACTTTTGTTTACTAACATGTAATAAATAAGCAAATCCAGTTGAAGATTATTCATACTGCCTAAACTCTGTACTACTCCCTCATCTATTAACATTTCATCATAATGCTAAACTGTAAACAAGTGCATACTTTTTTCAAAATAAAACAAGAGGGCCTGAACTACCCAACGTCCACTGAGATACAAAGGAACTGACCTGCACAGTGCAGCCCCAAGATATCATTAGAACAAATGTTCTGACTAAGTTTCATAAAGAATGAAATATAAATGTAAATTTCAAAGTGCTATAGCCATATAAGCATAAATTCCCTGACCCCTAGCTGCATTATTTTTTTACAGACCAGAACTATTTTTCAAACTTACACAAGATATCATACAAACAAATGTTCTGACCAAGTGTTATGAAGATTGAACAATATATGTGACAATTAGAGTGTTAACACGTTTTTACTATAGCCATTTAAGGAAAAATGCCCCACCCAATAACAGCCATATTTTTCAACCAACAAGAACCATATTCGAGCTCATCCAAGATATCATTGGGAAAAATCTTCTGACCAAGTTTCATGAAGATCGGACAATAAATGTGGTCTCTAGAGGGTTAAGAAGGTTTTACTTAAGCCATTTCAGGAAAAATACCTCACCTCCTGGTGGCCATGTTTTTCAACCAACTGGAACCATTTTCTAACTTATACAAGATATCACAAAGGCAAATCTTCTGACCAAGTTTCATGATGATCAGACAATAAATGTGGCCTCTAGAGAGTGAACAAGGTTTTACTACCGCTATATAAAGCCATATAAGGAAAAATGCCCCGCCCCCTGGCAGCCATGTTTTTCAAGCAACAGTTACCATTTTTGTTCTCGTCCAAAATATCATTGAGACGGATCTTCTGACCAAATTTCATGAAGATCTGACAATTAATGTGGCCTCTAGAGTATTAACGAGGCAAATGTTGACACTGCACTATGGACAAAAAGCGATCACAAAAGCTCACTGTTAGCACATGAGCTAAAATGCCATTATAGGTAACTTCACCGAATTTCCGCTGCCTGATGTATGTGTGCTTTCAAAAATGGATACATGAATGATTACCACTTTCATCATTGAAGGATGTATAAATGATGAGTACTTACCACTTTCATCATTGAAGGATGTATAACTAATGAGTACTTACCACTTTCATCATTGAAGGATGTATAACTGATGAGTGTCTGCACGTTGATGCTGCCCACTCCGTTCAGGAGCAGTCTCAGGTCTTCTGCAGTCAGCCCCTCGAGGGAGTTCGCAGGGATCACGTCAAACACGCCCATACGCAGACTCTTCATCGCCTTCTCAGGCACACGATCCATACGGTGGTCAGCATAGCGACGCACGTACTCGTGAACATTCTGGGCTGTCACCTCTACATCTGCACCGCCACGAATCAGCTCCACCTGCTCTCCACCCTGCATAACACACGTGTCTTGTTCTGAGAAAACTTGGCATAATGTATGTGCTTAAAGTGTCGTCCAAGATTAGCTTGTGTAGTCCGCACAGGCTAATCAGGGGCGACACATTCCGCCTAAACTAGATTTTCGGTAAAAAGGGACTTCCTTTAAACAAAAAATACCATTAAAGCGGAAAGTGTTGTCCCTGATTAGCCTGTGCAGACAGCACAGGCTAATCTGGGACGACACTTTACGCACATGCATTAAACCAAGATTTTACAGAACAAAACACACATGGTGATTGCATAGTAATGTATTGCCATTCAGATTATTAAACATTTAACACTCAGATACATATTTTTAGGTGTTTGAAGTCCCTTAAAAAATCAAATGAATAAAAAACCTCTATTAATATATTAAGAGATGCAAGTTTTAAAGGTTTTATTTCCAACCCTAGGAAAGTTATGAGAAGCAAACAGCATAAAGCTATTCCCAGGCTGTACTGGTTTTTAGGCTGGTTGCATATAGCCATTTATATTTTGCTTTTAAGCCGTTAGGGTTAATTGCAGGCATTTCTGGTTTTATGATAGTTGCATACAGCCATTTATGTTTTGCTTCTGAGCGGGAAAGGGGGACGATTGAACTTTACCAATACGCAACACTTAACATCAAACAGCGTACCCTAACCCTAACCCTTAACACCTAACACATAACAACTAACGCAACACCTTATAATCCTTTTTATCCTACATATTTCCTTAGTATCGGGGGATACCGCCCCCAAACCCCCGCTTTGTCGATAGTGGTAAACAACTGCGTACCGGTAAAGTTCAATCTAGCCGGGAAAGGGTTCAGCAGGGTTGGCATGAAAAACCAGCCTCCGGGAAAACCGTTTTTTTCCCGCCCCCGGCAATACTCTGAAAGTGGGCAATACTGGGTAATTCTATTTTTTCTTCATTTAACATGCAGTTGTAATTGTTTTTTATCATCCTTACTTCTCTGCCAGCCTATGATGTAGCACTATCTGTAGCTTTGCTCACTTGCACTGCCTTAGAACATTTTTGAAGATTAGCTTTTAGTCTTTCAATTTTGGCACTCACTTCACATGAACATGCTTTACACTTGGTTTTAGCCTTATTTCCTTCTGTGATTTTATCATAAAATCCCCAAATAGGATCTCTAGTAGGTTTCATGTCTGTGCAGATTACAAAGAATTACAATGACAGTAATTGAACTTTAAAGTCAGAATTGATAATGAGGGATCATTGAAAAATACTTTTTAATATTGAAACACAATTAACAGGAATCTGTCACTTACTGTTGCAATCGCAAAGCATGTTTTCACAGTTTATGGGAGGGCTCTAATTGGCACTAGTCTGTGTATCTTTTATGGCCCCTAATAACAGTTAGAGGGCCTTTGTCTGGCCCTAATAGGGCCCTTATGTGGCCCAAATAGGTCCAATGTTTTCAAAGTGGCCCAGTGTTATTGTTAGTTGTACAAACTGTGTGAGCGTCATAAATGATGACACAAAACTGTGTAAATAATTTAAAACACTAAATTGGGGCAGGAGTCTTAATGCAACACGAGATCAACTAAATTATTTGAATGATAACAAAAAGATATATTACATGTATAATCCCTCTTGTCTCTACCCATTTCCCTTTTCCTTCATAAATACCATTCTGTTACATATCCTATCATAATTTTAGAAAATACGTAAAAGTAAAGTATTATTAGGATTCCAAACTTTCCACATGATGTAGTTGGTTAAAATGTAACAAATAGTTTCTAATTATTAATAATTAATGGATATGTTTTTATAGAGACTAATAATTATATAAGTTATATAATTGTGTAATATCTTTATGACCCAGTAAAGCCCATCCAAAGCAAACACAAAATGAATTGCACTTTTTTTGCAGAAAAAAAGTAATTATTAACATGCATCCACATGAAGTAGAAGTTAATGTGTAAATAATAGAAAAGAATAGCTAAAATTAATAGTTATTTTCTGTTATGTACTAAATTATTATTATCATTATGCAAGTAGTGCTGTTGTATAATTGTGTAATATCTTCGATACCCAAGTAATGCCCATCCAAACAGACAATGAAAAAGAATTTCCATTTTCATGAAAATGAGAAGGAATTATGAATATGTTTTCACATGAATTAGAAGTGGACAATGAAACTAATAGTTAACAAGAGCACCGCCTTGCGGGTGCAGACCGCTCATCTATTTTCTTTTTAAAGGTGAAGGGACTCTCATTTTCAATCACAAAGGAGGGAGGGGTGGAGTGAAGAGGGGTGCATTGTGTGGGGGTGTGGACATTTATTACATTATGTTCCAAAAATGCAAAAAAAAAGGAAAAAAATAATTCGGGGGGTGAGGGGGTGGGGGGGTGGTGGGGGGGGGTGGGGGTGGGGATTCTTGGGTGCGATGGTTGGAGGGTATTTCAAACATAAAATAATAAAAATAAATATTTGTGTTTTTTAACCGTTTCAAAAAAAAAATTGCGGGGGAGGTGAGGTGGGGGGGGTATAGTGTGAGGGTGTGGTGGTAATTTGTGAGATCTTAAAAAAAAAATAAAAAAAAAAATTAGGGGGGGGGATTCGGGTGGGGGGTGGGGGGAGGGGGGGTTGGGGGGTGGGGGAGGATTCTTGGGTGCGATGGTTGGACGGTATTTCAAACATAAAATAATCAAAATAAATAGTTTTGTTTTTTAACCGTTTAAAAAAAAAAAATTGGGGAGGGGATGGGGTGGGGGGGGGGGTATAGTGTGAGGGTGTGGTGGTCATTTGTGAAATACGGGGGGGGGGATTCGGGGGGGGGGGGGGGGGGGGAAGGGGGGGGCACGGGCGATGGTTTGGGTGGAGTCTATTGTGGTATGTCAGGTAAGAGTAGTTTTGTCAAAGTATCAATCAAATCTAATCATAAATAAAGAAGTTATGGCAATTTTAGCAAAATTTAATAATTTGACCTTGAGAGTCAAGGTCTTCAAAGGTCAAGGCAAAATTCAACTTGCCAGGTACAGTAACCTCATGATAGCATGAAAGTATTTGAAGTTTGAAAGCAATAGCCTTGATACTTAAAAAGTAAAGTGGATCGAAACACAAAATTTAACCATATATTCAAAGTTACCCCGGTACTAAGTCAAAAAAGGGCCATAATTCCATAAAAATGACATCCAGAGTTATGCAACTTGTCCTTTTACTGTACCCTTATGACAGTTTGCGAGTGTTCCAAGTATGAAAGCAATATCTATGATACTTTAGGGGTAAAGTGGACCAAAACACAAAACTTAACCAAACTTTCAATTTTCTAAGTATAAAGGGCCCATAATTCCGTCCAAATGCCAGTCAGAGTTACATAACTTTGCCTGCACAATCCCCTTACGATAGTTAATAAGTGTTGCAAGTATGAAAGCCTAGCTTTGATACTGTAGGAATAAAGTGGACCTAAACACAAAACATAACCAAATTTTCAATTTTCTAAGTATAAAAAGGGCACATAATTCTGTCAAAATGCCAGTCAGAGTTACATTACTTTGCCTGCACAGTCCCCTTATGATAGTTAGTAAGTGTTTCAAGTATGAAAGCAATAGCTTTGATACTCAAGGAATAAAATGGACCTAAACACAAAACTTAACCAAAATTTTCAATTTTCTAAGTATAAAAAGGGCACATAATTCTGTCAAAATGCACGCCAGAGTTATCTAACTTTGCCTGCCCAGTCCCCTCATGATAGTTAATAAGTGTACCAAGTTTGAATGCAATAGCATTGATACTTTCTGAAAAAAGTGGACCTAAATGCAAAACTTAACCAAAATTTTCAATTTTCTAAGTATAAAAAGGGCACATAATTCAGTCAAAATGCACGCCAGAGTTATCTAACTTTGCCTGCCCAGTCCCCTCATGATAGTAAGTAAGTGTACCAAGTTTGAATGCAATAGCATTGATACTTTCAGAGAAAAGTGGACCTAAACGCAAAAGTTAAACGGACGCCGACGCCGACGCCAAGGTGATGACAATAGCTCATAATTTTTTTTCAAAAAAAAGATGAGCTAAAAATTGTTAATAGATATCGAGGGGTAAGGGCCAGAACGTGATAAGTGCACTTTTCACACTTTTGGGAAAATCAAAAATAAGGTTTTGAGTATTAATATATTTTATTTGAAATAAGATAGGTATATGATAAATTGATTATATACTAGCAAATACTCATAAGATAATACACTAAAATTTAGAATAAGCAGGGTTAAATACAAAATGGTGTTTTAAAGAAAAATGTACTTATATCTTATTGGCATGAAACTAGTCTGTCGAGCCATTTAGTGTATAAACGCAATAAGTGCACTTGTTTACAAATGTACCTGAACTTATGTCTGATTATCTGTGTTTATATAGTTTTAAGTGCACTTACTGAAAACTAGCAGAAAACACTTTGCACATGTGCATGCTATAGAAAATGGTTTAAGTGTACTAAGAATAAGAATTTCACTGAATTGTATACTGGGTAAACACTAAAAATGTCACAAGTAACATTTATTGTCAAACAAAACTTTCATATAGTCCTCTCTGTAAATATTGTTTATGAAGAGACCTCTGTCACTATACATTTTACTGTTTCTTTTGTACCAATTTAACTGTCTACTGATTTCAACTGTCCACTGAATACAACACCTATGCATGTATTGTAACAAAACTCAATCAAGCTGATCCTTACTCTGGGTCGGAGTCTCTATCACTTTCCAGTGGTCAGAATCTGGTAAGCAGTCTCTCACATTTTTGTCATCTGGTATATCTTCGTAGTATTTGTGATACTCCGAGGGTATTGTTCCATTTCTACACAAAGAAATTAAATCTTTCTTTTTAGCAGTTGTTATTGGCAGTTTCTCAGTATACAGTCGTGGTAGCTTTGAACTGAGAGAAATACCTTTTCGTGACTGTTTGATTTTTATGCACTGGAATTCCTCGTCAAAGTCATGCTTGACATAAATATTGCTTATGTCTGCTTTTCGAAATTGGAGCCTCTTAACTTTCATCCATTGAATTCTTCTTCCTTCAAGATCAATGATATTTTGTGGAAATACAGACTTTGCCAGACACTTTAAATTATGGAAGTCATAGTGTTTCATAGGCACAACTGTATAGAATTTTTTCTTCCGAGCAAATCTAACGATTGTGTCCCATTCGCTTGGAACAAAGACTGAAGTACGCCTCTTAGCATTTTCTACTGCTGCATGCACCGAATCACTCTCCATCTGAGTGTGTCCTGTTTCTAGATATTTTTGATCGATTGTTTCTAAACTAGGACTTTTACTGATGGCTTGTAGCAAAGCTGATGAAATGAACCTGTTTCGATTCTGTCCTGAACAACAATCTGAGTAAAGGCACAGATGTTTTGTTGTCACTGGCAATGACTGTATGTAAGTCTGTATGCAAGTTCCTATCTCACACGATCCCCTGTTGCCTTCGGTTTCATTCCACAGGTAGCAAGTCACACTTGCATCTGCCAAAGAATAGAACGACAAATTGAAACAACTTAGTTTCCGCTTATAGTAGACTTGACTGACAAGTCAACACGGAACTGGCAACACCGCTTCCAAGTCAAAAGTAGCAACACAGTATGATTTATCTTCTTTGGGTTTAGTTTTGTCGTTTTATTTCTCAGCTCTTGCTTTTAACTTTCTTTTAATGTGCTCTTCGTAATCCTGTTTGATGGTTTCTGTTAATTCACCATCTGTCTCTTTCTGGTGGTATACGACACATGTTTGACATTGATCTTTTTTAGGTACATGAAATGAATTATTATATTCCTCACAGAATACTGTTCTGTACTTTGATGCACTGACAGCTTTCTTTTTCTCTGCTACACACTTCTCTTTATATAACCTATACATCTATGTGATATTAAGATCACTTCCAAGAAAATTTCTCCTTGTGTCTTGCCTTGTATAGTGGGCCTCAACCGTAGGGAAAGATTCAATATGCTGTCTAACCTGGTTAATCACTGCTTCTGGGGTCTTATTGTGTGGTGTATGTTTCCCTCTTTTGTCAAATGCAGCAAATATTCCAGTGGATGAGGACTTCAAAGCCGTTTCTACCACCCTTTTTCCAATATTTAACGTTCTAAGAAAAAAATCTTTACAGACTCGCTTATTGTCAAGGTAGAAGCTTCTTGAACACACACGTCTCTTCTTTGCACTTGAACGAACTCTCTCAGGAGTGTTTTCCTTCACATTGGAACATAAAAAGTCCTTTTGGCGTTCGTAGGATCCAATATTCCAGTAGTTTTGAAAAACTGCATCTCTTTGCTCATGTGTGAAGATTTTTCTACATTTATATCTGCAGTTGCAACGAGCATCTAATAGCCGCTTTGCTTCAACAGTCTTCCCTTTTGTATTTGTGTACTGTAGTCCAAGCATGCGTCGTTTCTTTCAAATATTTAGTTTCCACTTTTCTGGCTGTGCCTTGCGTTTTCTATTCAGTGTATATTTTGCATTATTTCTGCAAATATATTTTAATAATTATCTAATCGTAAATTAAGAATATTTTAATATCAATCTGTAATAACAAACTTTATTCATTTCGAAGAAAATGATAGGCTCTAATAACATGATTTACTTAATTTACATTTACTATACAAAATAATGAAGTAAAAACTACTAAATAATTGAAGAACTAAATCAATACTCACCTATTATTTAATACATTGCCTTCCTTACTTGATGAAAACATAAGCTTTTATGTTCACATTCCATTCCAGGTACAAGACAAAACATCTGCTATCTTGTTTAATTGTTTAACATGATACTTAGGTGTTTTCAGTTAATTAGGTAAAGGCACTTGAAACATTATCACACTGCAAGTGTTGCCTTACATATTAATCTAAACAGGCATAAGTGTACTTATTACATTACGCCTCTGAAAAATCCTTGTATGTTTATTTTCTATTTATATACAAGTGCACTTATATCATTTTGGTTCATACTTTCTGTCTCATTTTCATTTATTTTTTTCCAGCCAGATTGTATCAAGTGCATTTACTACAGTCTGGTTCTATCAGGAATGGATATATAACGTTCTGGCATAATACAAAAATACTCCATAACACTTAGTGCAATGGAGTTCTATACAATAATTATGTTAAATGACTGAATATAAGCCTGGTTTTGATTGCAAAAGATGCGGCAGTAAATATTACATATTTCTTTTGCAAAACCAGATTTTCCTTCAAAACTGCACTTATCACGTTCTGGCCCTTACCCCTCGATATGTTCTTTTAATATGAACAAACTCATTATTATCGTATAAGTTATACAATATTGCAATATCTTTATTACCCAGTATTGCCCACTATTGCCCAGTAAAACCCAGTAAAACCCGGGTTTTCCCAGTATTACCCACCCGGGCCGGTCAATACTATAAAACCCAGGTTTTATGCCAACCCTGGGGTTCAGCGAGGCTGAATCACAAGGCTTGGAATGGTTCATCTTTATATGACAAACAAGAGATGTATTTGTCAGATACACAATGCCCCCTACTGCGCCGATTTGATTTTTTTTAAACTTTGACCTTGAAGTATGACCTTTACCTTTTACCACTCAAAATGGCAGCTCCATGAGATACACATGCATGTCGAATATGAAGTTGTATCTGGTACTTACATGGTAAGTTACACAGAAGTTCATATCCAGGGCCTGGAACATAGTGAGAGAGCTGGCCAGTACTTACCTCCTCTGTACACAACTCCACACAGAAGTTCATATCCAGGGCCTGGAACACAATGAGAGAGCTGGCCTGTACTAACCTCCTCTGTACACAGCTCCACACAGAAATTCATATCCAGGGCCTGGAACACAATGAGAGAGCTAGCCAGTACTTACCTCCTCTGTACACAGCTCCACACAGAAGTTCATATCCAGGGCCTGGAACATAATGAGTGAGCTGGTCAGTACTTACCTCCTCTGTACACAGCTCCACACAGAAGTTCATATCCAGGGCCTGGAACACAATGAGAGAGCTGGCCAGTACTTACCTCATCTGTACACAGCTCCACACAGAAGTTCATATCCAGGGCCTGGAACACAATGAGAGAGCTGGCCAGTACTTACCTCCTCTGTACACAGCTCCACACAGAAGTTCATATCCAGGGCCTGGAACACAATGAGAGAGCTGGCCTGTACTTACCTCCTCTGTACACAGCTCCACACAGAAGTTCATATCCAGGGCCTGGAACACAATGAGAGAGCTGGCCAGTACTTACCTCCTCTGTACACAGCTCCACACAGAAGTTTATATCCAGGGCCCGGAACATAATGAGTGAGCTGGTCAGTACTTACCTCCTCTGTACACAGCTCCACACAGAAGTTCATATCCAGGGCCTGGAACACAATGAGAGAGCTGGCCAGTACTTACCTCATCTGTACACAGCTCCACACAGAAGTTCATATCCAGGGCCTGGAACACAATGAGAGAGCTGGCCAGTACTTACCTCCTCTGTACACAGCTCCACACAGAAGTTCATATCCAGGGCCTGGAACACAATGAGAGAGCTGGCCTGTACTTACCTCCTCTGTACACAGCTCCACACAGAAGTTCATATCCAGGGCCTGGAACATAATGAGAGAGCTGGCCTGTACTTACCTCCTCTGTACACAGCTCCACACAGAAGTTCATATCCAAGGCCTGGAACATGAGAGAGGCATCCTTGGTCTCCGCGTCTAACACGAGCTGACGTAGACTCTCGTACATCACTGGGTCAAAGAACGCCAGATCATGCCAACAGATCTTACGGCCCAGGATGAACTTTAGAACGTGACGATTAAGGAACAGGGGACACATCTCATTTTGCAGTAAACACAGACCAATGATTCTGAAATTATACAATTACAGGATAAAAACTATGTTAACAATACTAGACCAACAACAAAAATATTGTTATTTGGCATTGACTTTCTCACCAAAAATGACCCTTTTCAACAGATTTACTGTTGTCATTATCCTTCGATTTAACAAATTCATTATATCAGCTATACAACTGTTTATAAGGTCATCAGGGCTCTCATTGGGTTACAATTTTCTTTCACCACCCATTTTGCCTTTTAAATTTTTTCGTTGCCACTTTAAAAACATTACAGCCATTCATAAATCATAGTCTTAAAACCCCATGCACACTCAAAATCAACGAAAATTGTGTACAATATTTTGAAACAAGAGGACCTGAAAGGCCCAAAGTTGCTCACCTGAGATTACAAGATATTATTGCGACAAATCTCCTGACCAAGTTTCATGAAGATCGGAAAATAAATGTGGCCTCTAGAGTGTTAACAAGGTTTTACTATAGCCATTTAAGGAAAAATGTCCCGCCCCCTGGTGGCCATGTTTTTCAACCAACCAGCATCATTTTCGAACTATTTCAAGATATTATTTGGATGAATCTTCTGACCAAGTTTCATGAAGATCGGACAATTAATGTGGCCTCTAGAGAGTTAACAAGATTTTACTATAGCCATAAGGAAAAATGCCCCGCCCCTTGGCATCCAGGTTTTTCAAGCAAACGTTACCATTTTTGAACTCATCCAAGATATCATTGAAACCAATCTTCTGACCAAATTTCATGAAGATTGGACAATAAATGTGGCCTCTAGAGTGTAAACAAGGTTTTCCTATAGCCATATAAGGAAAAATGCCCCGCCCCCTGGCGGCCATGTTTTTCAACCAACCGGCATCATTTTCGAACTCCTCCAAGATATTATTGGGATGAATCTTCTGACCAAGTTTTATGAAGATCGGACAATAAATGTGGCCTCTAGAGTTAGCAAGATTTTACTATAGCCATTTATAGCCATATAAGGAAAAATGCCCGCCCCTTGGCAGCCATGTTTTTCAAGCAAACGTTACCATTTTCAAACTCATCCAAGATATCATTGAGACCAATCTTCTAGCCAAAGTTCATGAAGATCGGAAAATAAATTTGGCCTCTAAAGTGTTAACAAGGTTTTACTATAGCCATATAAGGAAAAACGCCCCGCCCCCTGGAGGCCATGTTTTTCAACCAACCGGCATCACTTTGGAACTCGTCAATGATATCATTGGGATGAATCTTCTGACCAAGTTTTATGAAGATCGGACAATAAATGTGGCCTCTAGAGAGTTAACAAGATTTTACTATAGCCATATACTGCCATATCAGGAAAAATGTCCCGCCCCATGGCAGCCATGTTTTTCTAGCAAACGTTACGATTTACAAATTCATCCAAGATATCATTGAGACCAATCTCCTGACCAAATTTCATGAAGATTGGACAATAATGTGGCCTCTAGAATTTTAACAAGGCTTTACTATAGCCATATAAGAAAAAATGCCCCGCCCCCTGGCGGCCATATTTTTCAACCAACCGGCATCATTTTCGAACTCGTCCAAGATATTATTGGGATGAATCTTCTGACCAAGTTTCATGGAGATCGGACAATAAATGTGGCCTCTAGAGTTAGCAAGTTTTTACTATAGCCATTTATAGCCATATAAGGAAAAATGCCCCGCCCCTTGGCAGCCATGTTTTTCAAGCAAACGTTACCATTTTCAAACTCATCCAAGATATCATTGAGACCAATCTTCTGACCAAAGTTCATGAAGATCAGAAAATAAATTTGGCCTCTAAAGTGTTAACAAGGTTTTACTATAGCCATATAAGGAAAAACGCCCCACCCCCTGGAGGCCATGTTTTTCAACCAACGGCATCACTTTGGAACTCGTCAATGATATCATTGGGATGAATCTTCTGACCAAGTTTTATGAAGATCGACAATAAATGTGGCCTCTAGAGAGTTAACAAGATTTTACTATAGCCATATATAGCCATATCAGGAAAAAATGCCCCGCCCCATGGCAGCCATGTTTTTCTAGCAAACGTTACGATTTTCGAATTCATCCAAGATATCATTGAGACCAATCTCCTGACCAAATTTCATGAAGATTGGACAATAAATGTGGCGTCTAGAGAGTGAACAAGATTTTATTATAGCCATACAAAGACATATAAGGAAAAATGTCCCGCCCCTTGGCAGCCATGTTTTTCAAGCAAACGTTACCATTTTAAAACTCATCCACGATATCATTGAGACCAATCTTCTGACTAAATTTCATGAAGATTGGAAATAAATGTGGCCTCTAGAGAGTGAACAAGGCAAATGGTGACGTTGCACAACGCACAACAGACAACGCACAACGCATGACGGACAAAAGGCAATCACAAAAGCTCACCATGAGCACGTTGTGCTCAGGTGAGCTAAAAACAAGACTATTGCCAAGCAATAAAAGTCCCCTACAGGATCCACCATTGTCAGAAATTCCACCATTGTCAGAATATTTTTTTATTTGTTGCCATAGCAACCAGAATTTTTGACGTAGGAACAAAATTAAATGAAGTGCATAATGTCCATATTGCCGTCTATCCATGTTCCAAGTTTCATGAAAAAATATTGAGAACTTTTAAAGTTATCGCAGGATCCAGAAAACCACCATTTTCAGCAGTATTTCTAGTCTATTTGTTGCCAAAGCAACCAGAATTTTTGACGTAGGAACAAAATGAAATGACGTGCATAATGTCCATATTGCCATCTATCCATGTTCCAAGTTTCATGAAAAAATATCAAGAACTTTTAAAGTTATCGCAGGATCCAGAAAAGTGTGACGGACAGACGGAGCGCAAACCATAAGTCCCCTCCGTCTTCACCGGTAGGGGACTACTAAAGTTAACACATACAAAATCAATGTCACTTATAGCAATAGCCAAACTTTCAATGCTAGATGCAGAAATACAAAATTCTCTTTTTTCTATTTTGTGGGACAATATATTCAACACCTGTTCATGTATAAAGTAAGTGTTTGTGTCGTATGAATAGATATCTTTGCAAGAAATTTAAATGGAATATATTGTGCCACAAAAAAATTAAAACAAGCATTTTGAATCTCATTAAATCTGTGTTACTTTACCACATCTAGCGTTGAACTTTAGGCTATTACTTTAAGGAACACTTATTTTGTATGGGTTAACTTTATTTTACAAAATATCAGTTGATTTTGAGTATTTATGTTATTTCAAACGTGTACACAATTCATTTACGTAGTGTGTAGCTCTTAATCAACAATTACAATACAATTAGAAATAATATAATATTTATATTTTTCTTTGTTTTATGAATAAAAATCATATTACACTAGTCCTTACTTGAATGTTCAGTTTAAATCTGTGGTCATGATACAATAAATATACACTGTAACTCCAATATAATGCGGATGACAGGGTCATAGCCCTTCAATGTTTGATTGCGTGATACAGTCATGCAAAACACGTGTCATAGGGATTCTGGCTTGGTATATGAAAAGCATCCTTTCACAAATGTTTGTGTACCAATGTGCTTTATTAAGCATTTTGGGAATCCCTTTCAATACCCGTAATTGTAAATCGTGACCAGACAAAAACTTCTTAGCTTTGTAAAGTGCTCCCATTATGATTATGTTTCTTATTGTAGCAATACAGGCACATTTTTATGTTAAATACCGAGTTCTGATTGGATAATCCATTCATTTCTGCCTGGTTGACTCCACCAAGGGGAGGAGCTATGGTTATACTAGCTAGATTTTCAGAATATTTTTCCAGTATTGTTTGAGATCCCGAACACAGGCACTTATTTCCGCTCAAGTTACTTATGCAAATTTTTTATTGAGAAACAAAAGAAAATCTATTTTTGCCACTTATTTGTTGCACATTGAAAGATTTTTTGCCACTTTTCTAAAACTTTTGATTGAACAACAATTTCAAATGGCAGCAGGAGCCCTAGGTGATCATTTCTGAAAGGACTAATAGTCACATGACATATATTCAGCAAGTCATGAGTTCGTACAACAGGCTACAGGGGGCCCTACTGCGCCGCTACCATCCTGTGGCCGCCATGTTTTCTCACCTGCCCACGTTCCTGAAGGCATTTAGCCTCTCTGCTGACCCCTTGCCGGGCCTCACACTGTAGTACCCCCCGCTTGCCCGGCTGCCAGAAGAGTGGGGCACTGTCCTCCAGCTCCTCCTCCTCCTCCACATCACTACGGCGATCGGTCCCCATGACAACCTTCTTCTTCTTGCTGGCGGCACTGCTTGATGACAGGTTGAAGATGTCCAGGTCTAGCAAGGCCTCCGCATTCAGCTCACGCAGGTCCCTGGAGAAACACACTCACACTGTGAGCAAGGCACTGGGAAAACTGGGCTTAATGCATGTGCGTTAAGTGTCATCCCACATTAGCAGCTGTAGTCTGCACAGGACAGTCAGGACTATACTTTCTGCTTTAAATGTTTTTTTCTTCAAAGAAAGTCTCTTCTTAGTGAAAATCAAGTTTGCCTGAAAGTGTTGTTCCAGAGTAGCCTGTGTGAACTGCGAAGGCTAATCTGGGACGTCACTTTATGCACATGCATTAAGCAATATTCTTCAGAAAACAAAATCAAAATTTTCTGAGTAGTGCTTATAAGGTTCATCAGGTAAAACTATTGCCATATAAGCAAAATTGCTTACCCATTTTAAACAAAGTGACCCAGAACCATTTTCACACTTATTTAAGTTAGCTTGAATGTTCATGAAGATTGGAAGAAAACTGTAACTTTTAAAGTGAAGACCAGAACCATTTTTTAAGTTTGCCAAATATATAACAACAAATATTCTGAGGAAGTTTCATGATGAAAAAATGTTATTACTTAAAGCGAGATTATATGATTTTTTTTATATGTATTAAATTGTAATATATTGATAAAATATGTTACAATAACACAAAAGAGGCAAGAAAAATTATACATTGAAGATGAATTTCATAAAATGCAGCAAAGACAAATAAGCGCCCCAAACCGATTGTGACGAAGATATTTTGTACATATTGTCCTACAATAACTGAAGCATTTGTCTTTTTAGTTAGTGTTCGTGTGTCGTATGAGTAGATATTGTTGCAGGAATTTAAAGTGAACCATAAAACTAAATTTAGATTCAAATCGTACATGCATGATTTACATGCTAGCAAATTCGACTGTACAGAAATTTTCCATTTCAGAATTAAATATCTGTCTTATTTCACATTTTTCGACACATGTTCTTCTTAATTTTTATTTTAATTTATATTGAAATATATGTTTCATTAGTTTTTTTACACATTTTATATAAATTAATTAATATTTAACAAAATCATAAAATCTCGCTTTAAGTGTTGACAAGATTTAATTATTGCCATAAAAGGGAAATCAGCAATGTTTTACATTACAACAAACCAAAACCTTTTCAAACTCAGTTGAGATATCATAAGAACAACTTATTCAGACCAAGTTTATTAATTTAAACTTAAATCATGCCTTCTACAGTGTCCAGAAGGTTTCACAATTGCCATATAAGGAAAACTGCCCTGCCTCCTGGAAAATGATTTCCAACAAACCGGAACCTCTTCAAACTTGGCTCGGATATCATTAGACCACATGCTTCAAGAAGATTGGACTAAATATATGACTTCAAGAAAGTTACCAAGATTTCACAATAGTAAAATGATGTTAACAAGCTTTTTTTTAAACTTTACCTTGTGACATAGTTTTTGAACTCATGTTAAACAGTTTGGAACTTAACCGAGATTTCTTTGGGAAAATGTTTTTAAACACTTGGCTCAGATTCATTCATTCATCATCAAGATGTTGTGCTCAGGAAAGACAAACGTGGCAACCTGACACAGGCATGTTTATAATTCCTCAATAAATAAGTAGATTTATAGTGCATGCCCTAATGAAACTTTGACAGAGAGTTTTAACGCTTTAAAGGTGTTGTATTATGACAATGTTGTTCTTTTGCTCAACTTAATAAGAAATAAATTGTGTTACTTTCTTAATCTCTGAATTTATGGGACAACATAGCAAACTTGTCCAGTTTAACCCATCATTGCTTACTGGTCCAATGTGGCATGAGATTGTGTACATAACTTAAAATTTGTTGGTCCAATCAGGGGCAAAATAAATTAGGGGCCAGTATTTGGCCCCATTCTCGAAGTAAAAAAGAAGACATTTTTCCCAAATGACTTCTTAACATTTCAAATTGAAGGTTTCCAACAATAAAAATACATAAATAATATTTGTCTTTGTGTAATTAAAATGGAATATTCAGTTTATTTCCATATCCAGCAGCTCTATGGATTAAACCTTATTAAATATAATATTGAAAACCCTTATTCTGAATGTTAAAGTATTTGTTGGCAAAAAAACACAACACCACCATTTCCCAAATTTTAGCCCAAAATACGCCAACAGCCCAAACCCCAATCCCTAAATGGTGAAAAACTACTGTACTGTGATCGGTTGTGTGCCATACAGATGTCCACGGCCTCATCCACCCGTTGTCTCAGTGTCTCCTCTGATGTCAGCATGACAATCAGCTGGGCCGGGGAAAGCTCCAACAACATGCCAGTGATCTTGGGGGCCAGTGACTGAAATATCAGCATGCACTGATATCCAACTTGTGCACAGAGGGATGGACAGAATCTCCATCCCCTCTAAGGGGATATAAAAACAGGTGAGATAAAATTGCATTTGTTTGGTTCCAATTAATGCAGGTCAGAAAATGTTGAAATGACCATTTTGACACTGTGAAACAATTATTAATTGTCTCTTATTGTCTATTTAAGTTTGTAACAAATAATTATACAATTACAATAATTAAGACTGGATCACTGTTCATATTTCCACGCATACATCATGCGCCTGTTTTGCAATCCTGATTTATCCAGATTTCACACAAAGGGATTGATGTTCACAATTATTTTGATATGAAACACCTGATAAACAAATACCCAAATACATGTATGATGTAAAACAGATATCAACAAACACTGCAATATGATGTTATACTGATATCAATAAATACCCAAAACAAATTTTCTAAAATAAAATGCATTTGAATTATTAAATACTTACCTGCTATCCCTAGCTATACCTCCCCAGGTGGGTTAGCTTCTCCAGAAATCTTCAAGTGCCGAAATTTGGCCACCTCTCCAACTGAAAACAGATTCAGATTAAACATAGTACAATGTAACCTAACCGGAAATCAAGAACTGTAACTCATCTTACTTTTCATACAATTATGAAAATATAAAACAAAAAGCGGGGTTGGGAGGTGGGACTTACCGATAGCAGGTAAGTATTTAATAATTAAAATGAATTTTATTTTCAAAAATTTGTTTTAATGTCATAAATACATACCTGCCATCCCTAGCTGATTTTGTAGCTGTGGCGGGAGGTTCTCGTAATATTTTCCCATCACAGCAAAAACCAATAATCAGGTTTTTCAGCCAGAGATAGTAGAAATGTGTCCTCATACAATCTTCGTTAGTACAGTATTGTACTTAGTTTCTGAATAGGACCAGTACATTACGCCATGGAAGAAACTACTGTTTGAGCAACCACAAAAGGACCAAACATAAATAAATTGTCCTGTTGACACTCAAGAGAACGAAGATAGAATGAGGAAAAGGTGGTTGGATTCCTACAGAAAGCAGCTTGAAGCACTTCAAAAAGTGGAACATCATTAATATACGCCCACGAAGCCAAAAGAGCTCTTAATTCATGTGGTCTAATCTTGAAAAGGGATAAATCCCTAGATGAGAGAGATGAATACGCCTTCTTAATAGTCGAGGCTACCAAACGAAAATTCGAAGCCTCAGACACAACCCCCCCCCCCCTTTTAACGGAATGAAAAGTCTTTTACGAGAACCTCGAATAGACTTTTCATCAAAAGATAGAATTTTAACGCCCTGACTGGGCAAAGAAGTCTATCATCATCTTCATGTCCACAAGTATTAGAAAGATTTGGAACTTTGAAGGGTAGAAGCCATAGAGAGGAGTTGGTTTTAAGCAAGGAATTCTGGCTGAGGTAACAAAACAAGGAAGCTCATTAAGCAACCCAATAACACAAGCCAAAACCTCTTAAGAAGGTAAATGAACGAAAAACATAATGTTGACGTTTCATAGCTTGGATCAGTATAAATATGTCTCTCTGAGATATGAAATTGACCTGTGAAGAAGTTTCCTGAAAATAATTGTACAAGAGACTTAAAAAGGTCATAAAAC
Organism: Dreissena polymorpha; assembly: GCF_020536995.1. Classification (NCBI taxonomy): domain Eukaryota; kingdom Metazoa; phylum Mollusca; class Bivalvia; order Myida; family Dreissenidae; genus Dreissena; species Dreissena polymorpha. The sequence continues at coordinate 199,364,194 of NC_068355.1, forward strand.
CATAATCCTATGGTTCATTAATTAGTTTCCATGAAATTATGGCAAAAACTCACAAAGAAGGCAAGATATTTCCAGTTATGTCAAGTGGACGAATGTATAACAATCGCACACCCTGCTGGATCGATTTCTGTGAAATGCATTATTGACGTTGTTCAGTATTACACTGCGATCAACGATCGCATTACGCTGATAATTAGCGTTTGATGATAAACAACGTTCTTCGATTAACTTTGCATATACATCCACGCAATTGTAAAAATACTGCCGCACATGCGCAAATTATATTTCATTAAACCCAACGGAAACTAATTCGACAGAAAGAACTGCAAGACAAAACGTCCATCAGGGCGTTGAGACGACCTGGTATGTGTAAGACTCTAGAGAAATTTTGATGTTCTTGCAAAGAATGAAAAAGTTCCTGGTTTCCAGACACAAAGAGTGATAAAATGTTCACCTCTGTGTCTGGAAGTAAACAACGACCGATGTGTGTTAGTTGAAACCGTCACAAAGGAATCGTGAACGTTTTTTTTGTTGTTTTTTTAAAGAAAAACAGCTTTAAAAAGAATGCTTGCTTTTCAAGATGTTGATGTGCAATACTCTTGTCAAGAAAACTTCTAGTCTAGACACCACTTGGTTTCCAGATACAGGGAGTGAGAATGTGTTCCCCCCTGTGCCTGAATGTAAGTCACAACTGATGTGTTGTCTGTTGACACCATACACAAGAGTCTCGAAGATGTGACTGGAAATGAGATACAGCTAGAAAGACCGTTCGCATTTCTAGATTGTTGACATGTAGATGTGACTCCTGATGAGACCACAACCCCCAAACTGTCAGACTGAGTGGTTCCAGATGAGCACCCCAACCTTCCTTGATCGCGTCCGTCATAAGATACAAAGACGGTTGCGGAGGAAGAAGGGGCACTCCTGCCAAGAGAGTCTACTTGTCTAGCCACCATTGAAGATGTGGTATTAACTCCATAAGAATTGGAATCTGTGATAACAGATTGTCCGGAGACCATTTTCAACAAACTGAGAGGTTTGTAGCTTCTAGTCCGTTCATTATGCTTAGGATCAGATAAATCCTAAGGCACTCTCCACAGTTCTCCTCGTTTTGGAATGTCTTATTAGCTGATTCCAACGACTGAAATACTGATAAGACAGTAGAACCACTAGGAAGGTGTGTATCAATGCGAGAAGCATCCTTAGAAAGCCTGTTGGAATCAAATGTACGGACTAATTTTCCGTGATAGAGATTGTCAAATTAGTAGACATCTCCGCAGGTCTTGGAGATCGTGTACGACGTCTACATATATTGTCGGTACTAGTTGACGACCCAGATGCCTTGAAGAAGAAGAAGACGATAAATAATCCTATGATGAATATCAATGTCTCTACTTGATCAATGACCGGTGACCGGTAGCATTGACCGGTGACCGGTAGTATTGATCGGTGACTGGAGCGGTACCACGGACCGGTGATCGGACCGGCCCAGATGACCGGTACCACGGACCGGTCACCGGTGACGGGTTCCATGGACCGGTGACCGGTGAGTTACCCGGTGACGTACCGGTCATGCTATGACCAGTGTTGTCACCAGGCAATGACCGTATGGCAGCTGCCAAATGGTCCGGCATTGGTCATAGTCCTTGACCAATGCCATCGAGCATAAACAGGCTGACGGTTGTCACCATATGGTCTGATATTGATCAACTTTCTAACGAAAGTCAACACACTGATAATTAAAGCCGGAAATAGCCGGTGAATTATCAGAAGTGACAGGTACATAATTTCCAAAGAAATTGTCTCCTCGAGTATCGTTTCCGTGATGATCGATGATGATCATAACGATGACGTGAATGAGGACTGCTCGATGAATTAGAGCGTGTCCAACGTCTACGTCTACCTCTATAATTGGAACTAGTCGACGACGAATATGCATTCGACGACAAAGAAGTGGAATAATCCGATGAAGGAGAACGTCTGTTTCTGATCATTGACTGGTGACTGGCAACTGTTGACCAGTTAATGATCAGTGCATGTTGACCGGTGTCCGGTCAGTTGACCGGTGACCTGTAGTACTGACCGGTGACCGGTCACCGGACCGGTCATCAATAACATATGACCGGTGACCGGACCGGTCTCTGTTGACCTGTGACCGATGGGTCGGACTGGTCCCTGGTGACCGGTCGTTGTCGAGACCGGACCCCGGTGACCGGTCCGGTACCGGTCATGAAATGACCAGCGTAATCACCGGATAATGACCGTACGGCGGTTGCCAATTGGTCTGGCATTGGTCGATGTCTTTGACCAATGCCATCAGGCAAAGACCGACTGATGGTTGTCGCCATAAGGTCTGGTGTTGATCGACTTTCCGATGGTAAAGTACGATCGCCATCCTGCCTGATACCCGGTGACTGATGTCTGCAATGTGTCATCTGTGGTCTTCAAAGTCACCCGGTATTAATCCACTCTTGTATCTGCGACCATCATGTAGTCGATTATATGGAAGACAAGAGCAAAACATATTCAACAATAAAACTGGTCACAGACCAGATTATCATACGGAACATAAAATCATTAAAAATAATCAACATTCTCTTATTATTTTTGAAAAAGAGAAAGTCAATAGTACCAATAACCTATAATACGACTGCCGAAGATCATAAATTAAACAAAGTTTAATTCAAAACAGATTGTCATATGGAAAGTAAAATCATTATTGCACACAATGGCAAATGATAAAAATTCTGTCATTGTATAGAAGAACACCTATGTACGATCTTGACCAATGCCATCCTGACTGATGCTGCAATTGATCATCTGACGTCTGCTGCAAAGTCACCGGGAATTTCTCATCTGATGAAGATTCATCTGTATGTTTTCTGCAAGAAACGTTCTGCGATTGATTGCTTTCTGCCACGTCTTACGAACTACAAACAGAGCATTTATGTTCAAAGGAACAATTAGTGCATGACAAACAAGTCTTGTGGGAATCCCACGAAGCCTTAAAATGCCCACATGAACCTCTAGTTTGTAAACTCATTCTTATTCTGAAAGTAGAAAAAGAAGAGAATCCGCGTAAGAAAACAATGTAAAAAGAACAAAATAACTGAAATAATCAGTTAAACAAAGTATTTACAATGTACAAAATTGTCAATAACTTGTTGACAAAAATCACAAAATTCTCGTGCTCAAATCATGAGCACATGGAAAAATCCGGAAAAAGTGAAAAACAATGAATTATCAACAAAATAATACAAGAAAAGATTTCTGAATGAAGCAGAAACGATAAATTATACAATTCATCAATTTCAAACCCAATTCCACCACGCACAATTGAACTAAAAGTCCAAATATAAAGCCGATAAAATATGGCGATAAGCACGTTGTGTTGTCCAGAAAAGTAAGATGAGTCACGGTTCTTGATTTCCGGTTAGGTTTCATTGTACTATGTTTAACCTGAATCTGTTTTCTGTAGCAGAGGTGGCCGAATTCGGGCACTTTAAGATTTCTGGAGAAGCTAACCCACCTGGGGAGGTATAGCTAGGGATAGCAGGTATGTATTTATGACATTAAAATTACATAACACTAATATCAACAAATAAAAATTATACCAATATAAAAATGTCTTATATGCAAATGATGGGTTTTGTAATTTTTAAAAGCATTTATACAATTGTGACGTAATGTTTTTTAAAGCTGCCTTACTGGTTGCAGGTTGTGTGACATAATGAATTAATTGTACAGCTGCCTTACAGGCTGCAGGTTGTGTGACATAATGAATTGTACAGCTGCCTTACTGTTGCATGTTGTGTGACATAATGAATTGAAAAGCTGCCTTACTGGCTGCAAGTTGTGTGGCATAATGACTTGTACAGCTGCCTTACTGGTTGCAGGTTGTGTGACATAATGAATTGTACAGCTACCTTACTGGTTGCAGGTTGTGTGATAATCAATTGTACAGCTGCCTTACTGGTTGCAGGTTGAGTGACATAATTAATTGTACAGCTGCCTTACTGGTAGCATGTTGTGTGATATAATGAATTGTACAGCTGCCTTACTGGTAGCAGGTTGTGTGATATAATGAATTGTACAGCTGCCTTACTGGTAGCAGGTTGTGTGACATAATTAATTGTACAGCTGCCTTACTGGTAGCAGGTTGTGTGACATAATGAATTATACAGCTGCCTTACTGGTTGCAGGTTGTGTGACATAATAAATTGTACAGCTGCCTTACTGGTTGCAGGTTGTGTGACATAATGAACTGTACAGCTGCCTTACTGGTTGCAGGTTGTGTGATATAATGAATTATACAGCTGCCTTACTGGTTGCAGGTTGTGTGACATAATAAATTGTACAGCTGCCTTAATGGTTGCAGGTTGTGTCATATAATGAATTGTTCAGCTGCCTTACTGGCTGAAGGTTGTGTGACATATGAATTAATTGTACAGCTGCCTTACTGGCTGCAGGTTGTGTGACATAATGAATTTTACAGCTGCCTTACTGGTAGCAGGTTGTGTGACATAATGAAGTGTACAGCTGCCTTACTGGTAGCAGGTTGTGTGACATAATGAATTGTACAGCTGCCTTACTGTTGCAGGTTGTGTGACATAATGAATTGTACAGCTGTCTTACTGTTGCAGGTTGTGTGATATAATGAATTGTACAGCTTCCTTACTGTTGCATGTTGTGTGATATAATGAATTGTACAGCTGCCTTACTGTTGCAGGTTGTGTGACATAATGAATTGTACAGCTGTCTTATTGTTGCAGGTTGTGTGATATAATGCATTGTTTAGCTGCCTTACTGTTGCAGGTTGTGTGACATAATATTGTACAGCTGCCTTACTGGCTGCAGGTTGTGTGACATAATGAATTGTTCAGCTGCCTTACTGGTTGCAGATTGGGTGATATAATAAATTGTACGGCTGCCTTACTGGTTGCAGGTTTCGCACCCTAGGGTAGAGCCTCTCTCCCAGCTGTCTACGATACTGAGTCATGGTGTCACTGCTGCCATCTGGGGGCACCTCCAGGTTACCGCCAGGGCTGGCATTGGGGTCAGACGGCATGTAGAACGGGGCGGCGTCATACGAGAGGTTCCTGAAATCACAGTCAATATCAATAAATGAGCAGCCATCTGAGAAAGATGGACGTTATGCCTGTGCGTAACGGGTCTTTTCAGATTAGCCTATGCAGTCAGCACAGGCTAATCAGGAACAACACTTTCCGCTTTCTTAGTATTTCTCATTTAAAGGAAGTCTCTACTTAGAGAAAATCAAGTAAAGGCAGAAAGTGTCTTCCTGGATTTGCCCATGTGGACTGCACAGGCTAATCTGGGATGACACTTAGGGTAGGGTATTAGGCATTACACAACAGATACCTGTAAGCATATTGGGTAGGCAGAATGGAGATGCTTCATATGAGTTTTTGTAAAGATAAAGTTAGGGAATTCACCTTATAATTGTCTCTTTGTGCCATTTTTATAGGTGTTTTATTCATATCCTGGCATCCCATAAATCTATTGATCAATTCTTTGTTTCAAAGCTGTCTAAGTTGTAAGACACTACAGCAACTTAAACTCTTTCATTTCAAAGTGTTTAACCAGAACAAAGGGCAAATACTTTTGATAGTAACTGACAAGTGCCATCCATACATGAAGAAATCAGACCCCATTATGACATGTTTATGTTATGTAGCTAGGCTTTCTACCAACTCAGCTAGCAATTCAACATCAGACAATTTTCAGATGATGCAAACCCCATCTGAGGGGTGCAGAAAAAGTACAGAAAAGATACACAAGAGTGTAACATGCTCAATAAATAAGCATTTAATGTGCATCAAATAAGATGCCAATAAAGCTGGGTTTAGTGTGCTTTAAAATCATGTTAATTGAGGCGGCGTACCTGCGAGTCTCCCTGTCCCTGCTGCTACGCCGCTGCGAGGGCGAGTTCCTCTGTCTCTTTCACTCTCACGAGTACGTACCTGCGAGTCTCCCTGTCCCTGCTGCTACGCCGCTGTGAGGGCGAGTTCCTCTGTCTCTCTCTCTCCCTCTCACGAGTACGCAAACGCTGTATCACATCTGAAATGTACACAAAGGCTTGCATCAAGGACAAGGATTTTCCACCATTTTGGGGATAGGAGTCGGCAACAATGTGTTTTTTTTAAATTACAATTAGGAAATCGTGGTTGTTTCTGTGTTGTTTTTTTTGCCAAGAAATACTTCAAAATAGAGAAGAACAATGTTTTCACCTAGATAGGGAGATGCACTCAAAGTTAAGATTTATTAAAAAATAATTTATTTATTTTTAAACAATTAGAAATTTTAAGCAATCACTGAGTTCTTTTTTTTATTGGACAGGCTGAAATATGGCTCAAAACCCAATATAACAAGAAACCGTCGGAGACGGGTGATGCTACCCAAAGGTTTTTTTTGTCACAATATTGCACTATATATTCCAAAGGGCCATAACTCTCTAAATAAATCATCTAACCAGAACCCACTAATAACATGTGCATCTCCTCAAGGTAGTTAAGCTTCCATAAAGCTTCATTGAAGTCCAGTCAGTAGTTGGAGAGAAATAGCCCGGACAAGAATTGCACTATATGAATAGTTTATAGAAAATTTCAAAGGGCCATAACTCTGTGAAAAATCATCCGACCATAACCGGCTGATAATATGCACATCTCCTGTTGGTAGTGAAGCTTCCCATAAAGTTTCATTGAATTCCCGTGATAAGTTGCTGAGAAATAGCTCGGACAAGAATTGCACTATATGTACAATGGAAAAATTCAAAGGGCCATAACTCTGTGAAAAATCATCCGACCAGAACCGGCTGATAATATGCACATCTCCTGTTGGTAGTGAAGCTTCCCATAAAGTTTCATTGAATTCCTGTAATAAGTTGCTGAGAAATAGTTCGGACAAGAATTGCACTATATGTACAATGGAAAATTTCAAAGGGCCATAACTCTGTGAAAAATCATCCGACCGGAACCGGCTGATAAAATGCACATCTCTTCTTGGTAGTGAAGCTTCCCATAAAGTTTCATTGAATTCCAATCATTATTTGCTGAGAAATAGCCCGGACAGGAATTGCACTATATTTACAGTTAATGGAAAATTTCAAAGGGCCATAACTCTGTGAAAAATCATACGACCAGAACCCGCTGATAATATGCACATCTCCTCTTGGTAGTGAAGCTTACCATTAATTGAATTCCGGTCATTAGATGCTGAGAAATAGCCTGGACAAAAATTGTACACGGACGGACACACAGACAGACGAAGCGGCGACTATAATCTCCCCTCAAATTTTTTTGGGGGGAGCATAAAAACCCTGAAAACACTGTAGGATCAATGCAGGCACACACAAAAATGACATTTAGTAAATTATCCTCATTGTTTCCATTTAAATTCCTTGTGGCCAACTGTGTCATTGAATATCACCAAAATCACTTACACAGGTGCTTATTCAGATGGGGTTATCACATGACAAACAAGATGGCAATGTGCATGCCATGACAGATATTTTTTGCTGTTTTATACCCTTTATTAATTGTATAAGTTGTTTGAATGCAGCTCACTTTCCAGCCATATCAGCAAGAAAGTGAAAAGCATTTATTTCATATAAACATTTACCCTTTATCTAGACTTTGCTTGCTGCGAATTTTCTTTACTGGAGCTGTACTTTTGTGAAAAAATCAAAAATCAAATCAAGCAAGGTTGAGGTTATTGCCGGAACAAAAAGATCAACTTAAACTCTACCTTTATGAGATATAGGCAGAAACATTTTAGTGTCCAATTACACAATGCCATGGTGAGCCTTTGACCTAGTGACCATTTGTGCCAATTTTTTTCAAAATCAATTGACTGCAGGAAATACAAACTGAAACAATGTACTGCAGGGAATACATCCTGAAATACTGTAATGCAAGGAATACAAACTGGCGTACTGTACTGCAGGTAATACAAACTGACGTTCTGTACTGCAGGGAATACAAACTGACATACTGTAATGCAGGAAATACAAACTGACGTTCTGTACTGCAGGGAATACAAACTGACATACTGTACTGCAATGAATACAAACTGATGTACTTTACTGCAGGTACAAACTGATGTACTGTACTGCAGAGAATACAAACTGACGTTCTGTACTGCAGGGAATACAAACTGACATACTGTAATGCAGGGAATACAAACTGACGTTCTGTACTGCAGGGAACACAAACTGACATACTGTACTGCAATGAATACAAACTGATGTACTTTACTGCAGGTACAAACTGATGTACTGTACTGCAGAGAATACAAACTGACATACTGTACTGCAGGTAATACAAACTGACGTACTTTACTGCAGAGATTACAAACTGACGTACTTTACTGCAGAGATTACAAACTGACCTACTGTACTGCAGGGAATACAAACTGACTTACTGTACTGCAGGGAATACAAACTGACATACTGTACTGCAGGGAATACAAACTGACGTACTGTACTGCAGGGAATACAAACTGACGTACTTTACTGCAGGGAATACAAACTGATATACTGCTCTGCATGTTATACAAACTGACTCACTATACTGAGGGAATACACACTGTACTGCAGGGAATACAAACTGACATATTGTACTGCAGGGAATACAAACTGACATACTGTAATCCAGGGAATACAAACTGACGAACTTTACAGCAGGGAATACAAACTGACATACTGTACTGCAGGAAATACAAACTGACGTACTGTACTGCAGGGAATACAAACTGACATACAGTACTGCAGGGAATAAAACTGACATACTGTAATGCAGGGAATACAAACTGACATACAGTAATGCAGGGAATACAAACTGACGTACTGTACTGCAGGGAATACAAACTGTACTGCAGGGAATACAAACTGTACTGCAGGGAATACAAACTGACATACTGTAATGCAGGGAATACAAACTGACATACAGTAATGCAGGGAATACAAACTGACGTACTGTACTGCAGGGAATACAAACTGTACTACAGGGAATACAAACTGTACTGCAGGGAATACAAACTGACATACTGTAATGCAGGGAATACAAACTGACATACAGTACTGCAGGGAATACAAACTGACATACTGTAATGCAGTGAATATAAACTGACGTACTGTACTGCAGGGAATACAAACTGACGTACTGTACTGCAGGGAATACAAACTGACGCACTATACTGAGGGAATACACACTGTACTGCAGTGAATACAAACTGACATACTGTACTGCAGGAAATACAAACTGACAAACTGTACTACAGGGAATACAAACTGACATACTGTACTGCAGGGAATACAACTGACATACTGTATTGCAGGGAATACAAACTGACATACTGTACTGCAGGGAATACAAACTGACAAGTCACATACTGTATTGCAGGGAAAACAAACTGACATACTGTACTGCAGGGAATACAAACTGACGTACTGTACTGCAGGGAATACAAACTGACAAACAGTACTGCAGGGAATACAACTGACATACTGTATTGCAGGGAATACAAACTGACGTACTGTACTGCAGACTTTTTCCTCCGATCATCACATTGTCTAGGGGAGGCAACTTCTCTTGTGACAGCACAGCCTTCAAGATAAACAGAAAACATAATGACCATAATGGTCTTGGGTTACTCATCTGTAGTCTGGTTGATCACAAGGATATTGATAGCCTATATGTTGCCCATATTTACATGATAACTGGATTTGAGTACAATACAGCTCCATGTACAAAAGAGGTCTTGTAAAATAAATTTCTCTTAAATTATATGAGTCTCATTCTGGGAACACTGGGCTAAATGCATGTATGTGAAGTGTAATCACAATTTAGTCTGTGCAGACTGAACGGGCTAATCAGGGACAACATTACACACCTAGACTTCTTTTTTCCTTAAAAAAGAGACTTCCATTAAACAAAAACTACGGAAAAAAGTGGAAAGTGTCGCCCTGTTCCGCAGTCTGCACAGGCTAATATGGTACCACACTTTACACACATGTATTAAGCCCCATGTTCCCAGAGAAAAGCACATTGCAACTGAAGAAAAGTGAAGTTGATAAAGTATCAACCCAGTGGGCAAAATGTTGCTACTTTGTGTATGAAGATATTATAAGTAAATATAACAAATATAATTAACTGATGTTTCATTTTAAATGGCTATGCTATGATAAGATAATTTTATACTGTTTTATGAACAAGTTGCTAAAAATTACTTTTACCTGAACATGGAGCTCAAGTTTGAATAATTGGACCATGCCTTTATGACATTATTTGTCAATAACAATTCAAGCAACACAATTTGATGTTAAAGTTTTTAATGTATATAATAATATGATCATTAACTTTCAACATTTCACACGAAGAATATGGAGAAAGCATATCAATTCATGGCCAATGATATGGGATAGGATCAATGGTCAGTACTTTTATCATCTTATGTTATTTAAGTAAAGGATAATTAAATGCTACAGGGTAATACTGTTTTTATTCAATCATTGAAAGGAAAAAAGACACAAAACATTTTCATCATATTTGCACCCTTTCAGTACTCTTATCATCTTATGTTATTTAAGTAAAGGATATTTGAATGCTACAGGGTAATACTGTTTTTATTCAATCATTGAAAGGAAAAAAGACACAAACATTTTCACCATGTTTGCACCCTTACTGTTCCTTACATTTGCTATAGCAGTGTAGAAGCTCCTGGCCACCCCACTTCCCTCCCCTGGCTCGTCTGTAAATGTGACCTTGACCCTGTGGACTGCCAGGGGAGGCCCACTGGTGTTGGTGCGCCGGTTAAAGTAGGCATTGAGTTGCTTGAAGGCCTGGGTGATCAGCTGGTTTCTGGCACGCACAACCTGGAACCAGAGCAGACAGAAATGTAGGAACCTGGGAAGCAAGAATAGAGGTAGGATGTATGTTCACAAAGTGAAAGGAGCATATATGAGCCACGTTCTGCTAAAATGGTGTTAATTGCATGTGCATAAAGTGTCATTTCTGATTAGTCTTTTACACATTTAGTTTTTTTAACCTTTCCCACTTAGAAGCAAAGTAAAAATTGCTATGTGCAAAGAGCATAAACCAGAACAGCCTGCGAGTAACATGCAGTCTGTTCAGGTTTTATACTGTTTGCTGCTCATCAGTATTTAAGGTTTGGATATGAAGCCTTAAAAACTTGAATCTAGTTAGAAAGGTCTTAAATTAATTATAACTTTCTAAGGGACTACAAATGTGTGAAAATACGTATCTAAGTGGGAAAGGCACAATAGAATGTTGAAAGGATGTCTTTTCAAAACAAAAGTCCAATGTAGGCTGACAGTGTCGTCCCTGAAAAGTCCAATGTAGGCTGAAAAGTGTCGTCCCTGATTAGTCCAATGTAGGCTGACAGTGTCGTCCCTGATTAGTCTGTGTGGCCTACAGAATGTAGGCTGACAGTGTCGTCCCTGATTAGTCTGTGGCCTGCAGAATGTAGGCTGACAGTGTCATCCCTGATTAGTCTGTGTGGCCTGCAGAATGTAGGCTGACAGTGTCGTCCCTGATTAGTCTGTGTGGCCTGCAGAATGTAGGCTGACAGTGTCGTCCCTGATTAGTCTATGTGGCCTGCAGAATGTAGGCTGACAGTATCGTCCCTGATTAGTCTGTGGCCTGCAGAATGTAGGCTGACAGTGTCGTCCCTGATTAGTCTGTGTGGCCTGCAGAATGTAGGCTGACAGTGTCGTCCCTGATTAGTCTGTGTGGCCTGCAGAATGTAGGCTGACAGTGTCGTCCCTGATTAGTTTGTGTCGCCTGCAGAATGTAGGCTGACAGTGTCGTCCCTGATTAGTCTGTGTGGCCTGCAGAATGTAGGCTGACAGTGTCGTCCCTGATTAGTCTGCGTTGCCTGCAGAATGTAGGCTGACAGTGTCGTCCCTGATTAGTCTGTGTGGCCTGCAGAATGTAGGCTGACAGTGTCGTCCCTGATTAGTCTGTGTGGCCTGCAGAATGTAGGCTGACAGTGTTGTCCCTGATTAGTCTGTGTGGCCTGCAGAATGTAGGCTGACAGTGTCATCCCTGATTAGTCTGTGTGGACTGCAGAATGTAGGCTGACAGTGTCGTCCCTGATTAGTCTGTGGCCTGCCGTGGCTAACAGGGATGACACTTTGTGCACAAGCAGTTTTCCCCGAACGAGGCTTACTGCAACAAGGGCTGTTTGTAAAACATGCATGCCCCCCATATGGGCTCTCCGTTGTAGTGACAGCCATTGTGTGAATATGTTTTTTGTCACTGTGACCTTGACCTTTGACCTAGTAACCTGAAAATCAATAGGGGTCATCTGCCAATCATGATCCATTCACCTATGAAGTTTCATGATCCTAGCCATAAGCGTTCTTGAGTTATGATCCGGAAACCATTTTACTATTTCGGGTCACCGTGACCTTGACCTTTGACCTGAAAATCAATAGGGTCATCTGCGAGTCACGATCAATCTACCTATCAAGTTTCATGATCCTAGGAATAAGCGTTCTTCAGTTATCATCCTGAAACCATTTTACTATTTCGGGTCACCGTGACCTTGACCTTTGACCAAGTGACCTGAAAATCAATATGGGTCATCTGCGTGTCATGATCAATGTACCTATGAAGTTTCATGATCCTAGGCATAAGCGTTCTTGAGTTATCATCCAGAAACCATTTTACTATTTCGGGTCACTGTGACCTTGACCTTTGACCTAGTGACCTGAAAATCAATAGGGGTCATCTGCCAGCCATAATCAATCTACCTACGAAGTTTCATGATCCTAGGCATAAGCGTTCTTGAGTCATCATCCGGAAACCATTTTACTATTTCGGGTCACTGTGACCTTGACCTTTGACCTAGTGACCTGAAAATCAATAGGGGTCATTTGAGAGTCATGATCAATCTACCTATCAAGCTTCATGATCCTAGGCCTAAGCGTTCTTGAGTTATCATCCGGAAACCATTTTACTATTTTGGGTCACTGTAACCTTGACCTTTGACCTAGTGATCTGAAAATCAATAGGGGTCATCTGCGAGTCATGATCAATCTACCTATCAAGTTTCATGATCCTAGGCCCAAGCGTTCTTGAGTTATCATCCGGAAACCACCTGGTGGACGGACCGACCGACAGACCGACAAACCAACCGACAGACCGAAATGTGCAAAGCAATATACCTCCTCTTCTTCGAAGGGGGGCATAACAATAATATAGGTAGGATGAACATGGGTCAAGTGACAGGAGCACATTTATATTAGTGAACTGAACAAGATTTCAAAATGACTATTCATATACATATGTGACTAGTTTTCATTTCATACCATATTCCATAGATTTCATGAAACCAGGCATTTTGTAAGTAGCCTTTAAACCATTGATGAGCCTACATTGTCAATTTCCAAGACAAATTTAGTAAAAAAATATGGTAAAACAAGATCTCTTTCGCTCTTTGTGATCAAATAAACAACCCATAGACAAAGCAAAAAAAAGGTGTTCGGGCTCAACATTTAGTGAAGTCCAAAAATCCCTAATAAAGGATCTGGCAAATAAAAAAAAAACATTAGTCCTACATTAAAAGACAAGCAAGTAAAACAGTTTCTTTTTCTTTAATAAACGAGCAAGAAAATCATTTAACAAGTCCAGTACCTCAGTACTGAGGATAACAAGTCCAGTACCTCAATACTGAGGTCCTTCTGCTGTGAGTTCCTGATCTTCTCCATCTCCCTCCTGAACTTGCCCTCCTTGACCGGGAAGCCCCCCAGCTCGCTAATCACTGAGCCTGGCTCCACGCCTACGTCATCACAGAACACACGCCCAAACAGGTCCAGAGTGAGCCGCCAGCAGCCCAGCAGGGCATCGTGGGTAATCATCTCCGGCCGACTGGGGCCTTGTCTGTCAGGAGAAACACATGTTACAGGTAACAACTACCACCACTGGCAAGGGTTGTAGGCTCAAAGAATTTCATAAACCAGACACATGATTGGATTTACAGCTCTATTCTTTGTTTTTACTTTGAAACACAAGATTTACTACAAGATAATTGCAGAGTTTATGAATACAACTGAACACCACACACAAATCTATTCAATCCTCAATGTTTATTATGAAAATAAACAAGATGTGTTTGTGAAACACTATGTCCCCCACCAATATATTTGACCTTTGACGGATGACCTTGACCTTTCACCACTCAAAATGTGCAGCTCCATGAGATACACATGCATGCCAAATATCAAGTTGCTATCTTCAATATTGCAAAAGTTATGACCAATATTAAAGTTTGACGCAAACCAACAAACTGACAGGGCAAAAACAATATGTCTCCCAGTATTGACATTCTAATAAAACATTACTATCAAAATTAGGCTACCATTGAAAATATGGCCATTAAAGTGAGCTCATGTCAATAATTGCACCAGATCTTAGAAGACCTTATATGCAACCTTGGCAATTGTGTCACAGTAAAATACAGTTGGTTCAAGTGTATTTTTTTATTAACATGATTTACTGCAATTGATAGTCTATTGATAACCCAGAAGAACATTGTGTAGTATTTCCTTATAAAAAAACTTGATAATTGGTGAAAATCACTGTTGGATCAAGACCAAATCCAGGACTGTTATTGTAGTAACATTGTAGTAACAATGCCAACAGAGTCCAGAGACATCTGACTGAGAGATAATAAGAGATGTCTGTCATAAATAAGTCATAAACAGATACCTAGTGAGCAAAAAACATAAATAATATGAGCCTCGTTCTGGGAAAAAAGGGCTTACTACACATGCACGAGGTTTTGTCACATAAAAGCCTCTGCAGTCTGCACAAGGCTGCTGAGAGACAACACTTTCCGCTTTTATGGAATTTTTCATTTAAAGGAATCTCTTCTTAGAGAAAATCTAGTCTAGGCAGAAAGTGCCGTCACTGACTAGCCTGTGTGGAGTGCACAAGCTTATCAGAGACGACACTTATACACAATCCTTAAGCCCAGTTTACCCAGACTAGAGCTAATATCATGATATACAGACATGCATCACATCATATATAAGTCTCCAATATCAGAGAAAGACATGATATGCTTCGTGTAGCAAATTGTGGCATTCTTCACTGAACAAACATCTAGAACCTTGCATGAAATATATCATTTTCCTTAACACAAATGATGACCCCTAACATCACGAGCATTGAGTTTACCTGTGTGGTACTGATGTGTTCTGTGAGACCCACCATCACGAGCACTGAGTTTACCTGTGTGGTACTGATGTGTTCTGTGAGACATAACATCCCAAGCACTGAGTTTACCTGTGTGGTACTGATGTGGTCTGTGAGACCTAACATCACGAGCCCTGAGTTTACCTGTGTGGTACTGATGTGGTCTGTGAGACCCAACATCCCAAGCACTGAGTTTACCTGTGTGGTACTGATGTGGTCTGTGAGACCTAACATCATGTGCACTGAGTTTACCTGTGTGGTACTGATGTGGTCTGTGAGACCTAACATCATGTGCACTGAGTTTACCTGTGTGGTACTGATATGGTCTGTGAGACCTAACATCATGTGCACTGAGTTTACCTTTGTGGTACTGATGTGGTCTGTGAGACCTAACATCATGTGCACTGAGTTTACCTGTGTGTTACTGATGTGGTCTGTGAGACCTTACATCACGTGCACTGAGTTTACCTGTGTGGTACTGATGTGGTCTGTGAGACCCAACATCCCGAGCACTGAGTTTACCTGTGTGGTACTGATGTGTTCTGTGAGACCTAACATCATGTTCACTGAGGTTACCTGTGTGGTACAGATGTGGTCTGTGAGACCCAACATCACGAGCACAGAGTTTACCTGTGTGGTACTGATGTGGTCTGTGAGACCTTACATCATGTGCACTGAGTTTACCTGTGTGGTACTGATGTGGTCTGTGAGACCTAACATCATGTGCACTGAGTTTACCTGTGTTGTACTGATGTGTTCTGTGAGACCTTACATCACATGCACTGAGTTTACCTGTGTGGTACTGATGTGGTTTGTGAGACCTAACATCATGTGCACTGAGTTTACCTGTGTGGTACTGATGTGGTTTGTGAGACCTAACATCCCAAGCACTGAGTTTACCTGTGTGGAACTGATGTGGTCTGTGAGACCTTACATCACGTGCACTGAGTTTACCTATGTGGTACTGATGTGGTCTGTGAGACCCAACATCACGAGCACTGAGTTTACCTGTGTGGTACTGATGTGGTTTGTGAGACCTAACATCCCAAGCACTGAGTTTACCTGTGTGGAACTGATGTGGTCTGTGAGACCTTACATCACGTGCACTGAGTTTACCTATGTGGTACTGATGTGGTCTGTGAGACCCAACATCACGAGCACTGAGTTTACCTGTGTGGTACTGATGTGGTCTGTGAGACCCAACATCACGAGCACTGAGTTTACCTGTGTGGAACTGATGTGGTCTATGAGACCTTACATCACGTACACTGAGTTTACCTGTGTGGTACTGATGTGGTCTGTGAGACCCAACATCATGAGCACAGAGTTTACCTGTGTGGTACTGATGTGGTCTGTGAGACCTAACATCACGTGCACCGAGTTTACCTGTGTGGTACTGATGTGGTCTGTGAGACCCAACATCACGAGCACTGAGTTTACCTGTGTGGTACTGATGTGGTCTGTGAGACCTAACATCACGAGCACTGAGTTTACCTGTGTGGTACTGATGTGGTCTGTGAGACCTTACATCATGTGCACTGAGTTTACCTGTGTGGTACTGATGTGGTCTGTGAGACCTTACATCACGAGCACTGAGTTTACCTGTGTGGTACTGATGTGGTCTGTGAGACCTTACATCACGTGCACCGAGTTTACCTGTGTGGTACTGATGTGGTCTGTGAGACCCAACATCATGAGCACAGAGTTTACCTGTGTGGTACTGAAGTGGTCTGTGAGACCTAACATCATGTGCACTGAGTTTACCTGTGTGGTACTGATGTGGTCTGTGAGACCTAGCATCACAAGCACTGTGTGGTACTGATGTGGTCTGTGAGACCTTACATCACATGCACTGAGTTTACCTGTGTGGTACTGATGTGGTCTGTGAGACCCAACATTACGAGCAATCAGTTTACCTGTGTGGTACTGATGTGTTCTGTGAGACCTAACATCACAAGCACTGAGTTTACCTGTGTGGTACAGATGTGGTCTGTGAGACCAAACATCACGAGCACTGAGTTTACCTGTGTGGTACTGATGTGGTCTGTGAGGTTTCCACCACAACCGTGTTGGACACATTCTCATTGGCTCCCACAGTATCCATGGGGGTCTCCACAGACCTGTACCAGAAAAAAAACAATTTGAGTGTTAATTCTAATAAACAACTGTAAAAACATTTATATTTGTTTTAACATTCTTGAGATATGTTAAAGATAAAAATGTAAATTGAGAAAACAAACAAATGACTCAAATGTCTAAGTTGATTAAGAAGGTCTTTACCCTGTGTCTGTGGATGTGACTGCCACTGACTGCAGGGCAGACACAGCGGCCGCAGACTTGCTGAGGTCCAGGGACCCATCCAGGTCCATCCGCTCAGCCGTCCCAGGGGGCTGGGTAAGACCAGACACACCCACACTGAACTGGCTCAAAATGGGGGAGACCACTGCCCTGGTAGGGAGCCCAACAGCACTTGGACTGGCCTGGTGACTTCCTGCTGCACTTAGATCCAGACTTGCACTCTGTGTCTCCACTTGGTGCAAGGATCCCATTACTGATCTGGAGAAGTTGGCTGGCAGCTCGTCTGACATTGCACCCACATTCTGAGTCATAGAGGCTGGCCGGTTTAGAAGCAGTTCATTCTGACTGAGCAATCCAAACGACTGGTGATCTAGCGATCCACTGCTGCCAAATGACTGTGACTCGAGCCTGTCACCGGACCGACCTGGACTGCCACCTGTTACACTGTACTCAGTGAACCCACTAGTACGCGCCTGCAGGGCCAACAAGGGGGACATGCCAGACATCTCCTGGCCCAGCTCACCAGGGGGAAGGTGGGCAGGAAGGAACACTGGGGCCGGCCTGTCTATGGCCTCTGGGGTAACAGGGCTGGTTGCCATGGGAATGGAGGGGGCCCCACTGCTGACCAATGGGGCTTCAATGCTCACCGACAGGTCAGGCATAGCACCTGACACACTCAATGAAAGATCCATACTTTGAGCTGAACTCTGGGCACCTGAAACCAAAAATGGAAAACGAATATGGCCAAATGTGCATACTGGAGAAAAAAATCTATAATATGAAAATGCAAAACCAGTGGAAGATAACATCCACAATATTTTAAGATTTAAATGAATCATGCTCAATTTAGATTATTTAACATAAAAAGCATATAAACTATTTCAATGTACAGTTTGAACCACTGAAACAAGTTAATACAAACTTACTCATACTTGTCTTACTTGTCATACCTTCGAGTTTGTGTGGAGAATGTCTAATGACATTGGCTGACTGTTGCCTGCTTGTTGTTGGTGGCAAGGCTGCCATTCCTGGAGACTGGGAGACCAGGGAGCCAGCACGGGATGGGGAGCTGGACACCACGGACGTCAGTGGAATATTAACCGCGGATGTCCTCAGATCCCCAGGTGTGGCCGCACTGACATTGAAGATGGGGGAGCTGGCGGAGCGGAGGTTCTGAGAGGTGAGGGAGGCAGGGGCCGGGGAGGTACTGCTGGCGGAGCTCACCACACTGGACACAGCAGAGCTCGAGTGGACAATCACACTGGCCTGCTGGGGCTCAAACTGCTCCACTGGCTGCATGGCTGGGGCCATGGGAGTGTGAAAACGCCCGGCGGCGCTACTTAGGGAGGGGGACACCTCAGTGGCTGTGCTTCCTCTTGACATTATCAGAGGGTCATACACAGGCAGGAAGAACCGAGGGAAGAGAGGGCCAGGTGGGTCGCCAGGCCGGGTCAGGTCTGACCCACCGGGGCGCACAATCACACTTGCTCCTGTAGAACTTGGAGCTGTGGTCTGACCCTCTGGTGCTGCTGATGCTGTAGACACATCACCTGTGTGTGGGTGCGTAGTGAGAGAGGGGTCACTAGCCCGGCTACTGAGGGAGAGGTTCAGGGGCAGCTTGTCTGCAGTGTGATCCCCACTCCCTGCTACCCCTACGGCAGGGACTATGGTCTGCTTGGCCACACCAAACATGTCCTCCCGGCGTGAGTTGGGCTGCAGCAGGTGGGGCTGATCAGCCAGAGGCAGGGCCTGAACCAGGGGAGTCTGGAACGGGTCTGGAGGGGGGCAGCCCAGGTAGAGGGTGGAGTCTGACCTCTGGAAGAAGGGGTGTTTCCTGCCCAGCTTGCCCCCAGCCTCCTCGCCGTCCATGCTGTCTGTCTCCATATGAGGGCCCTGCATGTCGTCGTCATGGTCCTCAGCCTCGTTCTCATCATGGTCCTGCCACGAGATCACAGAGATCCCGTCCCTCAGCACGTCCGTGTCAGTGTCTGTGCCGCTTCTCATGTAGTAGATGAGTGCATCAAACACGTATGCTACGTGCCGCAGGGAGGCGATGTCTATTACAGGCAGGGAGTCAGAGTGCTCATTGTTATGAGACCTCATCAGGGACAGGGCATAGTTGAGAAAGTCTCGCCTGGCACTGTTCCCATCAGAACCTGCAACATGGACAGTTATTTATGATGGTGAAACATAAAAGTTAATCAAAAGTAATATAGCATGAATCAAGCTAATTGACATATGTCCCAACATATGCCAATTTAAACCCTGAATGTATAGAATTTGGAAAATACTTAATTCTGGTTTTTAAAATACTAAAGTTTAAAAAGGACACGGTAACAAAATACTGAAATCACTACCAATGATAAAAACGTTGATATTTTCACCAAAACTGCCATACAAACCTACAGCCTACCTATAGCTCCAATTCTCCTCCTTGAATCAACCACCGGTACAAACCTACAGCCTACCTATAGCTCTAATTCTTCTCCTCCTGGAGTCAACCACCTGTACAAACCTACAGCCTAGCTATAGCTCCTATTTTCCCCCTCCTGGAGTCGACCACCTGTGCAAACCTACAGCCTACCAATAGCTCCAATTTTCCTCCTCCTGGAGTCGACCACCTGTACAAACCTACAGTCTACCTATAGGTCCTATTCTCCTCCTCCTGGAGTTGACCACCTGTACAAATCTACAGCCTACCAATAGCTCCTGTTCTCCTCCTCCATGAGTCGACCACCTGTTCTAACCTACAGCCTACCTATAGCTCCTATTCTCCTCCTCCTGGAGTCGACCACCTGTACAAACCTACAGCCTACCTATAGCTCCTATTCTCCTCCTCCTGGAGTCGACCACCTGTACAAACCTACAGCCTACCTATAGATCTAATTCACAGATCCACTAACATATAAATCAAATCATGTTTGTCTCTTTCCATTTTCGAACGATACTCATCTTATTATAATTAATGCTTTAACTTTGTGAGTAGACAATTTTCCAACACTTGTTTCCGTGACGCACATTCACTGTGCAGATTTCTGATAAATATTTTTTTTCAAATCTCAAACGTAGTATGTTGCGTTAATTGACACACGCATTACATTATTCCCTAATGACCATATGATATCCGTTGTTAATTTGAATGGTATTTAATTTTTTTTGCAGTTAATCGCAATTTCTCGTCTGCTTGCCGCCATCTTGGACGTGTGTAAAAACAGGCGTGCTCAATCCTGATACTTCGACTATCGTCGGTATTCTCCGCAATAGAGAGAGGAATGTGTATACTGGATAGCAACGTAAAATTGTATATATATTCGGCTAAATTTGCGAACCAATACCCAAGTCAGTTGTCGTTCTGTGATGACTCGACAAGCTCGATCAGCACTCGTTTCCCGGGAGGCTTTTAATTTCAACGTTTTTACTACGCAAGCGGCAAAGAGATTATGATTGATACATTACCCGTTAAGACCGAAAATAAGCGAAAGTACGATTAAAAACTGAAATTTGACCATTTTGAAAGATGGATCCGTAGTTTTTCAGTACAAATCCGTAGTGCGTAGTTTAGCCAAATAATCCTTAGTAACTACGGCGAATCCATAAAAGTAAACAGGTCTGCTCCTGGAGTCGACCACCTGTACAAACCTACAGCCTACCTATAGCTCCTATTTTCCTCCTCCTGGAGTCGACCACCTGTACAAACCTAAAACCTACCTATAGCTGCTATTCTCCTCCTCCTGGAACCAACCACCTGTACAAACCTACAGCCTACCTATAGCTCCTATTCTCCTCCTCCTGGAGACGACCACCTGTACAAACCTAAAGCCTACCTATAGCTCCTATTCTCCTCCTCCTGGAGTCCATCACCTGTACAAACCTACAGCCTACCTATAGCTCCTATTCTCCTCCTCCTGGAGTCGACCACCTGTACAAACCTACAGCCTACCTATAGCTCCTTTCCTCCTCCTGGAGTCAATCACCTGTACAAACCTACAGCCTACCTATAGCTCTTATTCTCCTTCTCCTGGAGTCCACCACCTGTACAAACCTATAGCCTACCTATAGCCCCTATTTTCCTACTCCTAGAGTCGACCACCTGTACAAACCTAAAGCCTACCTATAGCCCCAATTTTCCTCCTCCTGGAGTCGACCACCTGAACAAACCTACAGCCTACCTTTAGCTCCTATTCTCCTCCTCCTGGAGTCAACCTCCTGTACAAACCTACAGCCTACCTATAGCTCCTATTCTCCTCCTGGATTTGACCACCTGTAGCAACCTACAGCCTACCTATAGCTCAAACTCATCTCCTGGAGTCGACCACCAGTACAAACCTACAGCCTACCTATAGCTCCTATTCTCCTCCTGGAGTAGACCATCTGTATCAACCTTCAGCCTACCTAAAGCTCCAATTCACTTCCTCCTGGAGTCGACCACAAGTACAAACCTACAGCCTACCTATAGCTCCTATTCTCCTTCTCCTAGAGTTGACCATCTGTACAAACCTACAGCCTACCTACAGCTCCTATTCTCCTCCTGGAGTCGACCACCTGTACAAACCTACAGCCTACCTATAGCTCCTATTCTCCTCCTGGAGTCGACCACCTGTATCAACCTAAAGCCTACCTATAGCTCCAATCCCCTCCTCCTGGAGTCGACCACAAGTACAAACCTACAGCCTACCTATAGCTCCTATTCTCCTTCTCCTAGAGTCGACCACCTGTAAAAACCTACAGCCTACCTATAGCTCCCATTCTCCTCCTCCTGGAGTCCACCACCTGTAAAAACCTACAGCCTACCTATAGCTCCTATTCTCCTCCTCCTGGAGTCGACCACCTGTACAAACCTACAGCCTACCTATAGCTCCTATTCTCCTCCTCCTGGAGTCCACCACCTGGAGGATCCTGGCCTCATCCCTGCTGGTCCTGTCCCTGGGCAGGCCCCGGGGCCCCTGAGAGACGCCATGCAGGGGGTGGGAGGGGCTGGCAGAGTCTGTGGCGTGGATGAGGGAGGAGCCAAACCTGAGCTGGGCCTCCGTGGAGTCCATGATTGTGATCAGCCAGTCCCACGTCGGCTTCAACTGGTACTCCAGGTACAGCTAAACACAAAACACATGCCAACATTTCCTTGATAGAGCTCAGTTGTTCATCACATTATTAAGTCTCACAGTGGGAAAATTGGCATGTGCACAGGCTAATCAGGATCAACAATGTCCGACTAAACTGGATTTTTGCTGAGGACAAAAATACAATGAAAACAAGAGCTGTGTTTGTGAAACACAATGCCCCCTACTGCGCCTGTTTGAAGCCATATATTTGACCTTTGACCTTGAAGGATGACCTTGACCTTTCACCACTCAAAATGTGCAGCTCCATGAGATACACATGCATGCCAAATATTAAGTTGCTAACATCAATGTTGCAAAAGTTATGACCAAGGTTAAAGTTTTGGGACAGACACACACATACAATGACAGACACATACAATGACAGACAGACAGGCCAAAAACATTATACCCCCGATCATTTGATCCGGGGACATAAAAACCATCATCGTCCATGATAAGACTGACTGCTCAGGCTAAACAAGGTGTACACTTAATGCACATGCATTAAGCACTGTTTTCCCAGAGCAGGCTAAATTAAAACAAATTGTTTAAATAAAATTCATTTTAATTATTAAATACTTACCTGTTATCTTATGCTTATACTTTCCAAGGGGAAATAACTCATCCGGAATTTTAACTGGGAATCCGCCACCTCAATACCTTAATACAGGCCAGGTTAAACATAGTGCAATGCAACCTAGCCAAAAATCGGTAACCAACCCTCAATATTCTTTCAATATATATACAAAAATATTAATCGAATAGCGGGGTGGGAGGTGGGACTTACGGATAACAGGTAAGTATTTAATAATTAAAATGAATTTTATTTAAAAAATTTGTTTTAATGTCATAAATACTGACCTGTTATCTTATGCTGATTTTGCAGCTGCGGTGGGAAGGTTGGTATATATTTTCCTAACACAGTAGAACCCATAAACAGGGTTATCAGCTAATGATAGCAAAACCCTAAACAAGAGTTATCAAGTAATCTTCGTTAAAACGGTATTAATTATGACTTCTCGGACAGAGTAATATGTCTATGTCGTAAAGAAGACACTACCGTTAGTGAAACCACAACAAGCCCAAACATATACAAATTGTATTGTTGGCACTTCAGAAAACGAAGATAAAAAGATGACAAAGGTGGTCGGATTCCTCCAGAAAACAGCTTAGAGCACGTCAAAAAGTGGGATGTGATTAATATATGCCCACAAAACAGACAGAGCTCTTAATTCATGCGGTCAGATCCTAAAAAGGAATGAATCCTTAGATAGGATAAGAGTAACTTTCCTTAGTCAAGGTCTAACCCCCAGAAATAGAAGCCGCAGACACATCTCCCCCCCCCCCCTTTTTTGGGGAAATGAAGAGTGTCTTTTGAGAACCTCGAATGGACTTCCGACTAACACTGCTGAGATAGAACTTCAAAGCCCTGATTGCCCAAAGAAGTTTATCCTCATCTTCATGACTACCAGTTTAAGAAAAACTTGGAAACTTGAAGGTAGAAGCCATATAGAGGACTTGATATTAAGCAAGGAATCCTGGCTGACACAACAAAGTGAAAACGACAATAGATCCAACTGGAATTGGTCGTATTCAACAGAAAAAGACTGAATTTCACTTCTCCGTATGGTTAAAGCCATAATAAGAAGGAAAACCGTCTTAAAATTATATTGGAACTGTTAATAAGCCTGATGAAAAAGGTTCATAGGGAGCTCATTAAGAATCCCAACATGTAACACAAGTCAAAACCGCTTAAGAAGGTAAAGGAACGAAAAACATAGTGTTGATGTTCCATAGTTTGGATCAGTTCCAAAATAGGTAAGACAGCACAGAGTTGTGATGACTTACACAAAACAAGGTATACGAAAGCATAATCTCTATCCTTTGATGAAGAAAAGAACAAATTTCTTATCATCAAGAAAAAGATGAGAAAAACCTCTATGTATCTAGCAGAGTGATTAAGGTAATGACTATGCTCTTGAATACCCAGTCAAAAATGAATTTCCATAGAACCTTAATACAGTTCTGATGGAATTATCCTTGCACAAGTAACAAGGATTGAAACTCTAACAGAAAAAACGTTCTTCTGTAGAGATAACTAAAAGTAAATAATGGCCAGACATGTAGTGGCACATGTTTGGATCAGTAAAAATATGTCTCTCTGAGATATGATATTTGACCTGTGAAGAAGTTTCCTGAAAATAATTGTACAGGAGACTTAAAAGGTCGTAGAACCATGATCCCATGGTTCATTAAGTCTATTGCATGAAATTATGGCAAAAACTCAGTTATTGCAAAAACTCACCAAGAAGGCAAGATATTCCAGTTTATGTCAATGGACGAATGTATAACAATCGCACACCCTGCTGGATCGATTTCTGTGAACTGCTTTATTGACGTTGTTCAGCATACCGGTATATACTGCGATATACGATCGCATACCGCTAATTACTAGCGTTTGATGATGAACAACATTCTTCGATATACTATGCATTAATTGTACACCATGCAACTTCACTGCCGCACATGCGCAATTACATAATTTGAACCCAACGGATAAATAATTCGAAAGAAAGAACTACAGGACAAAACATCCAACAGGGCGTTGAGACGACCTGGTATGAGTAAGACGATAGAGAAAATTTGTTGTTCTTGCAAAGAACGAATAAGTTCCTGATTTCCAGTTACAAGGAGTGATAATATGATCACCTCCGTGTCTGTAAGTAAACCACGACCGATGTGTGATAGTTGAAACCATCACAAAGGAATCGTGAAAATGTGTTGTAAATGAAAAACAGCTAAAAAGAATTTTCACTTTTCAAGATGTAGATGTGCAGGTGATATTCATTTGGATACCACATAATTGAGAAAATCAAGATACGTTGTTCTATGTGATCGTCCATAACCTTCTCTGCTCACATCTGTATAAGATGTAAGGAAGGTTGTGGTAGAATAAACTATATTCTTGCCAAGATAATCTTCTAGTCTAGACACCACTGAATAGTGGTAAATAATGACAAAAAGATGGAAATCTGTGTCATTTAATAATCCCGATATTAATACAATTAACTTAAAAATAAAGCTGAAACGGACGTAAGAAAAGACGTCTCAGCAGAAAGACCGGTGACCGGACCGGTAAATACCGACCGTTGACCGGAACCATTTGTCAAGGATGGGTGGGCAAAGAAACCACGGCAAGCCGAACTTTCCCACTCCAAACACACTTGAAAATTGGTAGAATAGGACAGTGTTTAACACTTATAAGTTTATGACCTATCTACAGAATATAGCCTCTTCTTGAACCAATAACAGGCGCCTTTAAAATCCTGGATAATACAGGTCGTGAAGTCATCGATTTGCGAAGTACGGAAATATGATTGACAGTGGTACTTTCGGAATCGGAGGTGTGATGGCAGAAAAAGGTGAAAACCCTAGGAGTAACCTTAAGGGGGTCCACGCTTGCCGGTAGAATGCATAGAAGTCTTAGATTCTGACTTGATTAATCCATTTACTTCAAGACTCCTAACCGGGACGAATTCCGAAAGGAATACGACCAGTTATAGGAAGACGGCCTGTTATGGCCAGAAGTGTAATAGAAGAATAACTTTAAGATGAGGTCCCTCCAGATCCTAGGATCTAAGATCTGAGTTCAAAAGCTCCCAAGCCATCTACAAGACTGTAGCCGCTATGCGGTCAATCTGATAGGCAATCCTATGTATCAGAACTCTCGTTGATTCCAGTAGCTTGAAAATATGCACTGTCGTAGGAGCAATAGAAAAGCAGAAGTCGATACAAAATGTCGTCTTGCTAATCTTGCTAGCGTCATTAATGTGTCCCAACTGTTCCGTGACACTGACTGCAAAGTCTGTAGCCGACAGGTAAAGGCGGTTAAAACAATTCATCCTTCGGGTCTCGAACATAAATTAATAGAGGTCAAATAGTAATGTTCTACTTCAATGCTAGTCTCCGAGCCCACTTCAGCCGATCTATCTGCAAGACCAGTAGTCTGCATGTAGCCGGTTGAGATAGAAGTACAAATAACAGATATAGCATGATTTGGTAACCGTCGCCAGTAGAACATCAGTATTGAAAAACACAAATAGTCATGTAGATTGTTGAATCCATAAAATATAGTATTCAATACAATCATAGCCAGGAGTATACAACTAGGTAATGTAGACGATACCCGTGATACTAAAAATTGACCGATGAAAACACAGTGGAATACCGGTAATTGGTAACGGGTGACCGAACCGGACCGGTCAATGACCGGTAACTGTAGCCAGGTGAACGGACCAGTAATAATATGACCGGTGACGTTATCAGTTAAAGACCGAAAAATGGTGGAATCCATATGGTCTGATATCAATGTCAAGCACTGCTCGGAAAAGAAGATCGTGCCAAAAATCCAATTCGATGGCGGTGAGACATCACTTATTCTGACAGGTGATCAGTGATCGGTGATATGACCCATGAATGGTGACCAATGTCTGGTGATCGGGACCGGTATAATATAACTGCGTCTGAATGGAAATATCTGGTGCAGATAAATGACCGTCCACGAAGTCATCTGATACTGTTAACCGGAAAACAACGGTAGATTATCAGTATTAATAGGCATAAGTGTCCTTGTAGTCATAGTGGAGAAAAGAACAGCTTATCCCGAAGCCTGAAAGTTAAACGAACTAGTGATCGTATACAACTACGGCTCGGTGACTGCAACATGTGTGGATGCCATAAGAAAAACCATCACACGTGGAATGGAGACATGATATTCCTAAAGGAATAAAATGGAGAACGTCGATATGACCAGTAGGTTCATTAACGCCTACGTGAGAAGTGGCGACATCCATACAACTGCGATGCCGAAATATTGTTCGGCTACGCTGGAAATATTGTCTTCTACAATATTGTCTCCATGAGCATTGACGTGATCGCTTATGAGCGTATCAACACCAATAGGTATGTTTGATAACTATCCTGTTGTGCTCAATGAAGTCCGATGATGTCTACGTGAAGGTTGACTACGTCCTCGTTTCCTGCCATGTCGAGATCTGGATCGGCTGCGCTGTCGAGATGTGGATCAGCTGCGATGAGACCGAGATCTTCTAGAATACCGTCTCCGCGAGTGACGACGTGATCGCTTACGAGAGCCGCGAAGATGAGAACTGCTCGACGAAGAAAAGCGTGTCCGATGTCTACTCCTTGATGAAGAATATGTATTCGACGACGAATAAGAGAATAATTCAATGATGAAGACCGAGTTCTTCTTCTTGACCAGTGACTGGTGTTATCGGTGGCAGGCCTAACTGATGACTGTTGACCGGTGATCAATGACCGGACCGGACCGGTGACCGGACCGGTGACCGGACCGGACCGGTGACCGGACCAGTGACCGGACCCGACCAGTGACCGGACCGGACCGGTGATCAATGACGGGACCAGACCGGTGACTGGACCGGACCGGTGATCAATGACCGGACCGGACCGGTGACCGGACCGGTGACATGACCGGTGACTGGACCGGACCGGTGATCAATGACCGGACCGGTGACATGACCGGTGACCGGACCGGCCGGTCAGACGTCGATCAAAGGTCCGTGATCAACGTCCCCGGTGACGTACCGGTCATATCATGACCAGTGTTGTAACCGGATAATGACCGTATGGCGGATGCCAAATGGTTCGGCATTGGTCGATGTCCTTGACCAATGCCATAGGGCAAAGACCGGCTGACCGGTGTCGCCATATGGTCTGATGTTGACCGACTGTCTAAGAGACTTAGCATAGTACGGTCACGATCGTGCCCGATACCCGGTGACTGATACTGCAACTATCATCCATGATCTGCGAAGTCACCGGGTATTTATTCACTCTTGTTTCTGCGATCATCATGTAGTAGAATATATGAAAAGAGCAAAGCATATTCAACCATAAACTGGTCACAGACCAGATTATCATACGGCACATAAAATCATTATTTGACCATAATGAAAATTATAATAATACTGCAGTAGATCATAAATGAAACAAAAGTTTAATTCAAAACAGATGAAAAATAAAATGACGATCAATTAGATTGTCATACGGAACGTTAAAATCATAATTGCACACAATGACAAATGATAAACAAGGGCTGTTTGTAAAACATGCATGCCCCCCATACGGGCTGTCCGTTGTAGTGGCAGCCATTGTGTGAATAGGATTTTTGTCACTGTGACCTTGACCTTTGACCTAGTGACCTGAAAATCAATAGGGGTCATCTGCGGGTCACGATCAATGTACCTATGAAGTGTCATGATCCTAGGCAAAAGGGTTCTTGAATTATCATCCGAAAATCATTTTACTATTTCGGGTCACCGTGACCTTGACCTTTGACCCTGTGACCTCAAAATCAATAGGGTTAATCTGCAAGTCATGATCAATCTACCCATGAAGTTTCATGATCCTAGGCGTATGCGTTCTTGAGTAATCATTCAAAAACCATTTTACTATTTCTGGTCACCGTGACCTTGACCTTTGACCTAGTGACCTCAAAATCAATAGGGGTCATCTGGGAGTCATGATCAATGTACCTATGAAGTTTCATGATCCTAGGCCCAAGCGTTCTTGAGTTATCGTCTGACAACCACCTGGTGGACGGACAGACCGACCGACAGACCGACAGACCGACCGACATGAGCAAAGCAATATACCCCCTCTTCTTCAAAGGGGGGCATAACAATCTGTCAATAGAAGAACACGCTTTGCAAGTTCTCGTAACACATTAGAAAAATATGCTTTGCACGTTCTAGCAATGTATTAGAAGAGCATGTTTTGCACGTGGTCGTTCGCGCCTGAAAACACCCAGGATGGTAGAAATAAACCATTGTTCGATAAAAACAAGCATGGCTTACCTTTTACAAATGAAACAAAATCCATTAAATCCACACAAATTAATTCAAATGAGAAATAAAAAGATAAATAACACAATTTATCTATTCAAAACCCCAATCAACCAAGTGAAATAAATCGAAAAACAATATTTTAATTCAGAGCCGTAAAAGACACGTATACACCTGGTTGATCCGGAAAGAATATTGAGGGTTGGTTACCGATTTTCGGCTAGGTTGAATTGCACTATGTTTAACCTGGCCTGTATTAAGGTATTGAGGTGGCGGATTCCCAGTTAAAATTCCGGATGAGTTATTTCCCCTTGGAAAGTATAAGCATAAGATAACAGGTCAGTATTTATGACATTAAAACATACCAAAACACTACCATCCAAATGTGTTATAAACCTTAAATGCTTGTTGGTGACTGATCCATGCAGAACAGAGTTGAAATGCCTTAAGCACTAATTTCAAGTATGTCTTACATTACGATTTCATTTGTTTAAACACACAGTAAAATTCTAGCTCAAGATTCATCTACACAAAATCATTGGGAATATTTTACAATAATGACTAACTTCATGAATTTCCAGTTGATTAGAATTACATTGCAAATATAACATGTTTGGATCCAAAAAACATTTCCAACAAACACTCGCCATTATATATTTGTGATTGTTCATTTCTATTTTATTTTAATCTTTCCTTTCTTATATTTATGATTTTCTATTTGAATTCCAGTTTCAGGGATGGAAATTAGCGGTTGCCCGTAAGGCCGGGGCAAGTAGATTTTGGCCCGGGCAACTCAATTTCAAATGTTGGCAGTCCGGCCGGGAAACTAGCTTTCAAATGTTGGCAGTCCGGCCAGGAAACTAGCTTTCAAATGTTGGCAGTCAGGCCGGGAAACTAGCTCTCAAATGTTGGCAGTCCGGCTAGGAAACTAGCTTTTTTAAAGCTTGAACACATTTATTGCAATTAAACTTTTTCTAAAAATTGGCAACCATGGATCTATTATCAGTTTAATAGTATTCATTTATTTAGGCCTAGGAAATGATTCAATCAGACTCACAATTCATTGAACGTGTGTCATGTCAGCAATGTTGTTGTTTAACTACCTATTATTTTATTCAAAGAAAGTACAAGATACACTGACACGACATGTACATGAGTCTGGGCTCTTTACCTTTTAGCTGGGCAACCAAAATACTAAAGATGGTTGTCCGTGTAAAAAGTTAGTTTCCATCCCGGAGTTTAATTGTCTATTTTATCAGCTTATTTTGATAATAACTTATATAAAAGATATAATATACATATTGACATTTAATTGAAGACAAGAGAAAATGAAGCAAAAGAAAAACCCACATATTTTTTGTTGTTTTTACTGTCTTTAATGGGAAACATATATAGAGTACTAGTCATGCAATTCATGGCATACATATGCAACTACATTTTCACTAATGCATGTTGCTTTCACTATGTACCTGCAGGTCCAGAGCCTCTTGGTCAGAGATGTCTAGTATCCGGGGCAGTGTGGGCGCTAGGGCGTGGTAGTCCTGCAGCATGGTCAGCAGGTCTGCTATCTGGCGCACCACGATGCCAAACGCGCGGGCTAGCTGACTGCAGGTGGTAGCCATGGTGACGGGAGCCTCAGGGGTTACCGTGGTTACAGCGGTTGTGACTGCAGTAGTACGGCGCAGGTTGGACGGGTCAATGTAGATCAGGTTACTGCCTCCCACCCCTGGGTAGCACACACAAGGACAGTTGGCTTGTTATCAAAATTATAAATATGCATTGATCTGAAACTAAGCAATGTTAATTTTTTATGCATTCATATTTCAGCTTTGCTCTAGAAAGAGGTTTAATGCATTTGCGTTAAGTGTTGTCCAAGATAAGCCTGTTCAGTCTGCACAGGGACGACACTTTCTGCCTAAACTTGATTTTTGTTAAGAATAGACTTGCTATAAACAAAACATGCCATAAAAGTGGACAGTTTCGTCCATGATTAGAAGACAAATTTACACACATGCATTTCTTAAACAAATGGCTAACTACCACAAAAACACGACAGTCTCACAACCAAATCATAATAAACATGACTATTTTTTATATTCGAACAAGAGATGTGTTTGTCAGAAACACAATGACCCCCTACTGCGCCACTTTTATTTTTATATTTTATTTTACGATATCCCTTTAAAAAATATTACCGTAATTACTCTAAGCTTTCGGACACTCGTAAGTTTTCAGACACCCTCTTTTTTAGTCAAAATAATTATTTTTTGTGACTATTAGTTTTCGGACGTACCGGTTTTCCTCCATAATTAATGTCTCTTAATTTTCGGACAGTATATTTTACTGCGCTATTCCACAGATTTCGGCCCTGTTTTCGCTCATCTTGTGACACTTCTATCATGGATTTTTACAACCGGATTAAGGTAATAAAACCTGACAGATGCGTGCCTGAGGGCAATGGACCATTACATTCGCGTAATTGGGTGATTGGGTGAATAACCATGTATACAGTAGAAAGTAATGGATTCACCCAACAGCATTTGAAACAGTGTCGTCCTATTAAGAAAGCAGTGTTTTCTGTTTTTTATTTTTGTTATATATCATTACAGGCAACAGTTAACAAAGCTGCGATGTTCTATTTATTTATATCAAGCAGAAAAAGAAGAATTAATTACAAGAAAATTATGGTACACTGATTTATGGCATTTATTTCAATATAATGATAATATTTGGACGCCTTAATTTTTGTCTCTAAATTTTCGGACACCTGTAATTGTTTTATATTTTTCGTATCTAAATATTCGGACACTAAATTTTTTTATTATTTTTAAGTGTCTGAAAACATAGAGTAATAACGGTACTTCCCTTGTGAAAATGATCTGTAACTGCCAAATGATAAATAGAAATTATCTCCCTTTAAAGCTTGTTACTAATCTTGAATTTGTTTTTTTAACCATTGACCTTCAAGAATGACCTTGACCTTTCACAACTCAAAATGTGCAGCTCCACGAGATACACATGCATGCCAAATATTAAGTTGCTATCTTCAATATTGCAAAAGTTATTGCCAATGTTTAAGTTTTCAGACTGATGGACAGACAGACGTACGGACTGACAGTTCAACTGCTATATGCCACTCTATCGGGGGCATAAAAATAAATCCTGGTATGAATGTGTCTAAATAAACAAACTAAACTAAATAATCTGGTTAAAAACTAATCACAAATGTGCAAGACCATACCACAAATAGTTCCAAAAAAAACAACATAATCATAGTAAGTGAAAATATCAAGTTTATCAAAAAAAGAACTATTTTAAAAGCACATTTAAAACTATAAATTCTAACTTTTACTTTTTGCAGACATTTTTTAAAACAATAACTAAAGCAGTGGTGCTGGTCCTGGGGGTATCTGGAAGTTGCGCAACTTGTGTATATCAGTCAGGACTCTAGTTACGATGTTATTAATTGCTTACCTGCAGATGCAGTGGTGCTGGTGACAGGTATAGCTGGCGGGTTGCGTGCCACTGGTGGTTCCCGCTGGCGTATGGCCCACTGCATCACCTGTGGTGCCTGCAACATGCGTTGGCCCTGGCTCCCTGTACATACACCACTTACAAGTATGAATAATGTGTACATCAGTAGAAAACGAAACCAATCGGGCCCTAAATATTACAGATTTATCAGTTCATATGGCTCACCTACATATTGACATTCAGCATAACAAAGATGACATATATAGTTCATAATCAACTCATATCATAACAGACAATTTGATGACATGGTACCTACATGTATCAGAAATGATTTACGCCCCAAAACATTTGAATTTTAAACACAGTTTTTATAATATAAAATTTGGGAAATTCATGAAACTATTTAAAAAAAATAATGTCATTTAATGTATTATTTAAGTAGACTATTTTGAATAGTCTACAATAAGTATTGTAGCTAAAATAACAACATCATAACAATGGTTTGACTCCCTAGGGAATCCGAACTTTTCTGTTCAAAAGCGCATGCTTTACCTGTTCACAACACAGGCATTAGACAAAATCAGGTACAAATTAGAAGAAACATATTGTTTTGATTTTAATTAAATTGTCCTAGTTTTATGTGTAAACTCGGATGACCGTTCCAGGTAAGGAAATAGAGAAAATAATGCCATATTTCACAATAGTCATTAGCAGTCTAAAATATACCAAAAACCTATGCTTTTGACATCCAACAATGTCTGCTGTACAGGCCCAGGCTATGGTGCTACTGTTTGAGCCTCGTTTTGGAAATATTTAGCTAAATGCATGTGCGTAAAGTGTTGTGCATTCTGCACAAGCAAATCAGGGACAACACTTCCGCTTTTATGGAATTTTTGGGTTAAAGGAATTTTCTTCTAACAGAAAATCAAGGTGGACAGTATTCTCCCTTATTTGGGACAACTCTATGCACGTGCATTTAGCCCGTGTATCCCTGCGCGAGGCCTGTGTACCTGAGTTGGCCCTCCTCTCAAGCTGCTCGTCAAGTGTGGCCAGTTCCTCCAGCTCCTCACTGTCCCCGCCCTCACTCTCGTACTCCTCCTCCTGATTGGACGAGTCACCAGAGTCCGAGAAGTGGGCCAGGCTGCCTAGACCTGAAAAATCGCATTGACTTACACTTTACAAACCAATGATTTTTTATACAATTTAAGGAAAGGGTTTGAACCTTTTGAAATGGGAAAAATGAGGTTGTTTAGACAAAATTTGGGTAATTAAAGTTCCTTTCTTTTGGTAACAAATACTTTAAAATTAAGAATAAAAGTGTTTTCATCATTATATTAACTAAGGTTCAATATTTACAGCTAAATAGGGTAATGGATAAAATGTTTCAATATTTTTTTTTATTGAAACCTTCAAAGGGGAATTTTAAGCATTCATTCAGGAAAAATATATACTTTATGAGATTGAAAATGAGGCTGATTTTTGGCCCAAACTTAACCCCCCCCCCCCCCCCCCTCCAAACAACTCTTGTTTTTACAAGTTCAATTACAACCCTATGAGAGCACCACTTGAGACACTAGGTAGCAGCTCACCTGCATCTGAACCTGCAGTTGCCATGGTGACTGCACTGCGCTGCACGCTGATGTTGTCTTGGTTACTCTGCATGCTCTCACTGTCACTCTCTGACTCTGCCAGCAGGTCGAGGTCCATGTCAGACTCCGCCACGTCGTCCTGCTCCCCGGGCGGGGGGTGATCATGGTCCGAGTGCTCCGACTGTCTGTCCTCCGTGTCCGACTGGTGGTCTTCATTGTTCACCAGCAGGTAACCTCCCACTGGCTCATTCTGTGCACAGTACAAGTATGAGTAAATATGATGTTCAAACTGGGATAACAGGGTTTAATGCATGTGTCATCCAGGATTAGCCTGTGCAGTCCACACATTCTTATCAGGAACGACGCTTTCCGCATCAACTAGATTTTCGTTGAGAAGAGACTTTCATTGCATAAAGTATTCCATAAAAGCAGACAAGCAGAAAGTGTTGTACTTGATAGGGCTAAGGATATTGCACAGGCTAATCTGGGACAACACTCGAGCAACATGCATTAAACCCATTTTTCCCAGAACGCGACTTGTACGAGATTGGAAAAATAGGTTAAATAACTGTTGTCCTTCAAAATTATGTACAACCCAAGCAAACATGTTTCAGCCTACATTTTGTATAACAAACAAATACTGTGCAGCCAGTATTATTTGCGAAGAATATTTGATTGATTGACAAATATTTATGACCAATGTTTAATCAAAATTAAGAATGAAAAGCCAGGGACATTCATATCCAATGTAATCCAAGCTTACATTTTGCGTCTTTTTCACAATCAAGATAAATCCAATTATAAGTATTACACCATGTAGAGTACATAAATCTGTGTTCTTAACTGACACAAGACATTTGCTGTAAAACATTAATGAAGTAGAGCTGTATAGATAGTGCTGACTGTTAACACTTTTATTACCAATTGTGATTTTCAGGGATGTTGCAGTTAAAAAATGATAATTCGCTTGCAGTCATTATATCATATGATATTAGCCAATAAAGGTAAGATAGTCCTAAGTTTGGCAATGATTGTAATAGAATAAGACAAATTGGAAGTTGGCTTCGTCGCTTCAAAAATACCTTAACAGTCATTCAGAACCACTCATCCCCAATACACATGTACATAACACTGAACTAGTTAATCTGCATGCAATAAGAATAGCCAGTTACTATAACCTCATAAAAATGGACTAGTTGATTTGCATATGATAAACAGGGCCCACATACTGCTAGTGACTCCCAAGTCACCTGCTTTACCAATCGCGATTTAATGCAAACAACTGTAACTTACCAAATTGGAAAATAAACCATGCACATTTTTATTTATTTTTTTCAAAATCATAATCATCAAATTTAGGTGTTGAAGATATCATAGTTTTTTTTAAACAACAAAACTTCATGCTTACGAAAATAAATGATTTCCCTGTATGTTGCGTTAGTTTTCCTTCCAAACGTTCACTGACCTCTAGGTCCAAACGTTCACTGACCTCTAGGTCCAAATGTTCACTGATCTCTAGGTTCAAACGTTCACTGACCTCTAGGTCCATGTCTGCTGGCAGTATCTCATCCTCCTCCCTTTCCTCCTGCCCCTCCCTGTCCCGTATCCCTCGCTGGGGCACACTGTGGGTCATGTACGACACAGACTTGGGCCCGGTCTCCTCCCCAACGCCAGACTTGGGAGCCAGCGGCTCAACACTGAAGATCTCTTCACATCCCTGCAATGGAAACACAGCATGGTACGTGGGCTTGGTGAGGTACAACAAGCTTGGAAATCACAACATTTTAACAACTGACTGCAAGTTTAGCAACTATCTGTTTAAGATTTTTCATATATTGAAGATCTTTCAAGTAATAGCCTTTGAATTTTACCCTATTAACTACACCTCCTTAATGTTGTAAACCAGTGGTTTATTGAGACATACAAACCAGTACAAAATGTGTGTGTAAGAAATCGCTGAAGAGGTTATCAAATCCTATCTAGTGAAAGGACACAGTCAGCCGTGCTCTAGAAAAACTGGACTGGACTTAAGGAATGTGCAGAGGCTTATCAGGATGACACAGTCTGCTTTTTTGGTATTTCTTGTTTAAAGGAAGTCTCTTCTTAGCAACTATACAGCCTGGGACAACTAATCTGGGACAACACTTTGCTAACATGCTTCAAACCACATTTCAAAGTCTCATATTTAGTGACAAGGAAACAGTATACTATGTGCTAGAGACCTGTATAGCCTCCAGGTTGGCTGAGACGAGAGAGAAGGGCGCGGTGGGTCTGGCAGCCCCCAGTCTGACAGGGGCTATCAGGGAGTTGGCCACCTCGCACAGCTCCTCTATGGCGATGTTAATGAGGGCCTGGAACACACGCTTGCACTTCACCAGGGGCTGGCACGTAGAAACACCTGGGCTGCAACACAAGGGATTGGGTGCCATATACACCACATACAGGCAGCAGATAACAACATAATAACAGATGGCAGATGTTCCAGTCATGCATTGTAGGTCAAGCATGATACAATTGATTTGCAGAAATGTTAAACGGGTCTTACGATTAACGATAATGTGCCTAAAAGTTCTACATATTCTTGGGGCAAACACATTGTTAACATTTGAGAATGTTCCATAATGTGCCATTATTTAGAAAATTATACAAATTAAAGCCACCTTGAGACAAAATATGGACATGTGTTTTTCTTTGCTTACACAAACAATAAAATTGGGAATATTTTTAACATTATATTTACTCATAAGGTTCAACTCATAAGAGCTTCAGAGGGAGATGAACTGAATATTTGGATTTATTGTTAAGTTTACTTTGAAAAAGAAGGAATTTGAGGCAATAATTTGTGAACAATATATACTTTCTTGATTGGAAAAAAGAGCTGACAAAAAAACACACACTGAACAAGTCAATTTTTGACATGCACAATATGAAAATTGTAAATCTATCAAATCTAACCTTTTTTTCTTCCCAGAGTTAGGAGTCATTTCCACATTGAGGACAACAAATATCCTGGCAACGGAGCGTATAAACCTGCGGGCCACATTTTTAGCCTCCACTTTACGCCCGGGAGCATTCTCGTTCTTCATTTCCCGAATGAGTGTCGTCAGTAATGTGTCCAACATCTGTAACAGGGACATCAAATATACTCAAAGCAGAATAATGTATGGTTATAATGTACAATTCAACTGACAACAAACTAATGGCGGCCTCTCTAATAAAACTTGCCCTGTGCATGTTTTGAAAAGGTGGACTAAAAATAAATGTACAGGTTAAATAAGACGAGTCAAATATCTCCATAAGTTAACAAGATGTGTTTGTGAAACACAATGTCCCCCTATATGATGTTTGACCTTGAAGGATGACCTTGACCTTGTGAAGGATGACCTTGACCTTTCACCACTCAAAATGTGCAGCTCTATGAGATACACATGCATGCCAAATATCAAGTTGCTATCTTCAATATTGCAAAAGTATTCATAAAATAAGCGATTTGGGCCACATACATTTGACCTCTGACCTTGAAGGATGACCTTGACCTTGACCTTTTACCACTCAAAATGTGCAGCTCCATGAGATGCACATGCATGCCAAATATCAAGTTGCTATCTTCAATATTGCAAAAGTATTTATAAAATAAGCGATTTGGGCCACATATATTTGACCTCTGACCTTTAAGGATGACCTTGACCTTGACCTTTCACCACTCAAAATGTGCAGCTCCATGAGATACACATGCATGCCAAATATCAAGTTGCTATCTTCAATATTGCAAAAGTATTCATAAAATGAGTGATTTTGGCCACATATATTTGACCTCTGACCTTGAAGGATGACCTTGACCTTGACCTTTCACCACTCAAAATGTGCAGCTTCATGAGATACACATGCATGCCAAATATGAAGTTGCTATCTTCAATATAGCAAAAGTTATTGCAAAATGTTAAAGTTGGCGCAAACAGACCAACAGACCAACAGACAGGGCAAAAACAATATGTCCCCCACTACTATAGTGGGGGACATAAAAATATATTAGTTCAGAAATTATAGTCAAACTTGATTGTCTTTTTAAAATAGTTGTTTAGCATGTTGTCAGCATACAAACTTCTTGTCAATCTTCTGTAGGCATAACATTGTTAGAACATTGACCATTTTGTTACAATGAAACCAGTTATTTTTATCAGATTTAGATGGAACTGTGTATTCTAAACATGTTCAAGTAAGGCATTGGTTTTGAAGTCATTAATAAATTATTATAACATCAATAGCTTTAAAGTAAAAAACAGAAAAATGTAAATGTAGGATTCATAGCATTTTGGTAGACAAGTGAAAATTTAGTGCAAAAGCAGGGTAGAAACCAATTGCAGATTAAATTCATCATTTCAAATCATTTAAAAATCGTGTTTTTTCATGAACTGTGATTGCTTATATCACACAAGAGCATGGTCAACTCCATGCAAAATCAAAATGGTTTACATGAAAATCAGATGTTTCAAATCCTAATGACAAACCTCAATTGTGATACACTTGAAAGTAAATATCTATTTACATTTACACTTCATACAAACATATTTTCTACAATGGTGCATGAGCCTGGTTCTTAGACAACTGGACTGAATGCATGTGCATAAAGTATCGTTCCAGATTAGTCCGTGCAGGTTGCAAAGGCTTATCACGGAAGACATTCGTTTGAAAGACATTATGGAATCTTTCGTTTAAAGGAAGCAAACAAAAATCTAGATTAAGCAAACAAAAATTAGGTTTTATCGGTTATCCCTGATTAGCCTGTGCAAACTGCACAAGCTAATCTTTGGTAGCATATTTTGCACATGCATAAAACCCAGTTTTCCCAAAACAAGGCTCATAAGGTATATCATAATTCATACCAAATATTTCTTCCTCACCTCAATAGAGCACTTGACCAGGAGACAGTGAGTGAACTTGTCCAGCCTGGCTGTGAAGGTTCTCACCTCAATGGAGCACTTGACCAGGACACAGTCAGTGAACTTGTCCAGCCTAGCTGTGCAGGTACTCACCTCAATGGAGCACTTGACCAGGAGACATTGTGTGAACTTGTCCAGCCTTGCTGTGCAGGTACTCACCTCAATGGAGCACTTGACCAGGAGACAGTGTGTGAACTTGTCCAGCCTGGCTGTCCAGGTACTCACCCCAATGGAGCACTTGACCTGGAGACAGTGTGTGAACTTGTCCAGCCTGGCTGTGAAGGTTCTCACCTCAATGGAGCACTTGACCAGGAGACAGTGGGTGAACTTGTCCAGCCTGGCTGTCCAGGTACTCACCTCAATGGAGCACTTGACCAGAAGACAGTGTGTGAACTTGTCCAGCCTGGCTATCCAGGTACTCACATCAACGGAGCACTTGACCAGGAGACAGTGTGTGAACTTGTCCAGCCTGGCTGTGAAGGTTCTCACCTCAATGGAGCACTTGACCAGGAGACAGTGACTGAACTTGTCCAGCCTGGCTGTCCAGGTACTCACCTCAATGGAGCAGTTAACCAGGAGACAGTGTGTGAACTTGTCCAGCCTGGCTGTGAAGGTACTCACCCCAATGGAGCACTTGACCAGGAGACAGTGACTGAACTTGTCCAGCCTGGCTGTGCAGGTACTCACCTCAGTGGAGCAGTTAACCAGGAGACAGTGTGTGAACTTGTCCAGCCTGGCTGTCCAGGTACTCACCTCGTAGAGCACTTGACTAGGAGATAGTGTGTGAACTTGTCCAGTCTGGCTTGTACAGGTACTCACCTCAATGGAGCACTTGACCAGGAGACAATGTGTAAACTT
This sequence comes from Dreissena polymorpha, assembly GCF_020536995.1. NCBI lineage: Eukaryota > Metazoa > Mollusca > Bivalvia > Myida > Dreissenidae > Dreissena > Dreissena polymorpha. The sequence continues at coordinate 199,404,575 of NC_068355.1, forward strand.
GTCCAGCCTGGCTGTGCAGGTACTCACCTCAATGGAGCACTTAACCAGGAGACAGTGTGTGACCTTGTCCAGCCTGGCAGTCTAGGTACTCACCTCAATGGGGCACTTGACCAGGAAACAGTGTGTGAACTTGTCCAGCCTGGCCATCTAGTTACTCACCTCTGGCTGTGCAGGTACTCACCTCAATGGAGCACTTGACCAGGAGACATTGTTAGAACTTGTCCAGCCTGGCTGTGCAGGTACTCACCTCAATGGAGCACTTGACCAGGAGACAGTGTGTGAACTTGTCCAGCCTGGCCATCTAGGTACTCACCTCAATGGAGCACTTGACCAGGAGACAGTGTGTGAACTTGTCCAGCCTGGCTGTGCCACTCTGACTCTCCAGGTAGAGCTGCTCCTCGTACATCACGTCCTGCCCCGGCCCTCCCGCCCGCCGCTGCCTCACCCCACACTGCAGCATGGCCTTTACCGCCGGCCAGTCATTGAGGATACGCTCCAGGGCTCGACGACTGAACTTGGGTGGCTCCAAGTCATGGTCTGGCATCTCTATGTCTGCAGGATGGGGGTCATGGGAATTAGTACCACAAGGAAGGGGTGAATGAGCTAGTGAACTTCGTTCTGGGAAAATTGATCTTTATGCAGGTGTGTGGTTTTCACAGGCTAATCTGGGACAACACTAGGGCTTAACTTGATATTTGTTAAGTAGATACTTCCTTTTAACAAAATAACCATAAAAACACTAAGTGTATTCCCTGATTAGTCTGTGCACACTGTACAGGCTCATCTGGGACAACACTACACAGGCTCAAGTAATGGCAATGTTGCAAGAAGTTGCAAATAAAAACAATGTGACAGTGAAATGATCAAGTGACAACTGAATTTAAGAGGTCTCTAAGCATGTAAATAATCTATCTTTACAAGAAGTAAAAAGTGATCAAAGAAAATGACAAATCCAAACAATAGATACCTGCTTTGAAAGTAACAGCAACAAAATAAAAATAAAAAGCTGCAAATTGAAATGTTTTAATACTCATGGAGTGCATTCTCCCATATATGAATCAAGCCATGATAATTCTCCACCTAAACTTTTACTTTACTGGTTAGATACGTATTTTTTAAGCGACTGTAGTCCCTTGGAAAATAAATTAAATTAATGACCTTCTATACTAGATTCAAGTAATAAAGGCTTCATATCCAACCCTTAGATACTGATAAGCAGCAAACAGCATCAAACCTGAACAAACTGCAAGTTACTCGCAGGCCGTTCTGGTTTATGCATGTTGCATATTGCCGTTCTGACTTTTCTTCTGAGCAAGAAAGAGTTAAAGCAGCTTGTAGTTACCTAGGTCATTGTTGGGCACCTTTCTCTTAGGCAGGGCAGATGTGACACAGGACCTGTTGGGTCTGTATTGACGCTGCTCTATCACCTGCCGACCCACTGTCTGTACCAGGAACAGCAGGATGTTCTCACCCCTGAAATACAACAAATTAGCCATTTTAAAATGTAAGCAGTGCTCCAGAAAAACAAGGTTCAACTCATGTCTGTAAAGTGTTGTCCCAGATTAGCCATGTGTGTAAAGTGTTGCCCCAGATTAGCCATGTGTGTAAAGTGTTGTCCCAGATAAGCAATTTTTGTAAGTGTTGTCCCAGATAAGCCATATTTGTAAAGTGTTGTCCCAGATGAGCCATATTTGTAAAGTGTTGTCCCAGATAAGCCATGTGTGTAAAGTGTTGTCCCAGATGAGCCATGTGTGTAAAGTGTTGTCCCAGTTTAGCCATGTGTGTAAAGTGTTGTCCCAGATAAGCCATTTTTGTAAAGTGTTGTCCCAGATTAGCCATGTGTGTAAAGTGTTGTCCCAGATAAGCCATATTTGTAAAGTGTTGTCCCAGATGAGCCATGTGTGTAAAGTGTTGTCCCAGATTAGCAATATGTGTAAAGTGTTGTCCCAGATTAGCAATTTGTGTAAAGTGTTGTCCCAGATTAGCCCGTGAAGTCTCTATTCTGTCTGTTTTCTAAAACCTTTTCTGTTTTAATGATATTTTTCTTTTGTTGGGAGTCTCTTCTTAGCTATATCCAGTTTAGGCGGAAAGTTTCGTCTCTTATTAGCCTGTGCAGACTGCATAGGCTTATCTGGGACAATTTTTATACATGTGCATTAATCCTTTTTTCCCAGAGCAAAATTAATATAAAGTAAGAATCACGGAATCACATAAAATATTTGAATAATAAAAATTACTTTAAAACTTTTTTGTTTTTCAAATATATTCCTAACTTTTGATTTTTTAATAAGAATTATAGTTTTAGAGAAGTTTGTGCCATTCTTAGCCCCCTACTACTAGAATTCCATGCCTCCTTAGGTTGGCAAATACACAGGATTGGTGTCAAATATCAACCACAGTCTCTTATGAAAGTATAATGTACCTGCTGTTGGTGAGTGTGACCAGGTCGGTCTCCACCAGCAGTCTGTTGAGTAGGTCCAGTCTGGGTCCCTGCTGACCCGCAATGAGGGCCTTGCACTTGCAGCGCTCCCAGCAGTCACAGTACGCTGTTGGGGAGGTACGCTTCAGTCTGAACACATTAACAGGCTTAACATGAACAATGTGAAGGTACGCTTCAGTCTGAACACACAAACAGGCTGAACTTGAGCAATGTGGAGGTACGCTTCAGTCTGAACACACAAACAGGCTAAACATGAGCAATGTGAAGGTACGCTTCAGTCTGAACACACAAACAGGCTGAACTTGAGCAATGTGGAGGTACGCTTCGGTCTGAACACACAAACAGGCTGAACTTGAGCAATGTGGAGGTACGCTTCAGTCTGAACACACAAACAGGCTGAACATGAGCAATCTGGAGGTACTCTTCAGTCTGAACACACAAACAGGCTGAACTTGAGCAATGTGGAGGTACGCTTCAGTCTGAACACACAAACAGGCTAAACATGAGCAATGTGGAGGTACGCTTCAGTCTAAACACATACAGGCTGAACTTGAGCAATGTGGAGGTACGCTTCAGTCTGAACACACAAACAGGCTGAACTTGAGCAATGTGGAGGTACGCTTCAGTCTAAACACACAAACAGGCTGAACTTGAGCAATGTGGAGGTACGCTTCAGTCTAAACACATACAGGCTGAACTTGAGCAATGTGGAGGTACGCTTCAGTCTGTACACACAAACAGGCTGAACTTGAGCAATGTGGAGGTACGCTTCAGTCTTAACGCACAAACAGGCTGAACTTGAGCAATGTGGAGGTACGCTTCAGTCTGTACACACAAACAGGCTGAACTTGAGCATTGTGGAGGTACGCTTCAGTCTGAACACACAAACAAGCTGAACTTGAGCAATGTGGAGTTACGCTTCAGTCTGTACACACAAACAGGCTGAACTTGAGCAATGTGGAGGTACGCTTCAGTCAGAACACACAAACAGGCTGAACTTGAGCAATGTGGAGGTTCGCTTCAGTCTGTAAACACAAACAGGCTGAACCTGAGCAATGTGGAGGTACGCTTCAGTCTGAACACACAAACAGGCTGAACTTGAGCAATGTGGAGGTACGCTTCAGTCTGAACACACAAACAGGCTGAACTTGAGCAATGTGGAGGTACGCTTCAGTCTGAACACACAAACAGGCTGAACTTGAGCAATGTGGAGGTATCCTTCAGTCTGAACACACAAACAGGCTGAACTTGAGCAATGTGGAGATACACTTCAGTCTGAACACACAAACAGGCTGAACTTGAGCAATGTGGAGGTACGCTTCAGTCTGAACACACAAACAGGCTGAACTTGAGCAATGTGGAGGTACACTTCAGTCTAAACACACAAACAGGCTGAACTTGAGCAATGTGGAGGTACGCTTCAGTCTGAACACACAAACAGGCTGAACTTGAGCAATGTGGAGGTACGCTTCAGTCTGAACACACAAACAGGCTGAACTTGAGCAATGTGGAGGTACGCTTCAGTCTGAACACACAAACAGGCTGAACTTGAGCAATGTGGAGGTACGCTTCAGTCTGAACACACAAACAGGCTAAACATGAGCAATGTGGAGGTACGCTTCAGTCTAAACACATACAGGCTGAACTTGAGCAATGTGGAGGTACGCTTCAGTCTGAACACACAAACAGGCTGAACTTGAGCAATGTGGAGGTACGCTTCAGTCTGAACACACAAACAGGCTGAACTTGAGCAATGTGGAGGTACACTTCAGTCTGAACACACAAACAGGCTGAACTTGAGCAATGTGGAGGTACGCTTCAGTCGGAACACACAAACAGGCTATACATGAGCAATGTGAAGGTACGCTTCAGTCTGAACACACAAACTGGCTGAACTTGAGCAATGTGGAGGTATGCTTCAGTCTGAACACACAAACAGGCTGAACTTTAGCAATGTGGAGGCACGCTTCAGTCTGAACACACAAACAGGCTGAACTTGAGCAATGTGGAGGTACACTTAAGTCTGAACACACAAACAGGCTGAACTTGAGCAATGTGGAGGTACGCTTCAGTCTGAACAAAACAGGCTGAACTTGAGCAATGTGGAGGTACGCTTCAGTCTGAACACACAAACAGGCTAATCATGAGCAATGTGAAGGTACGCTTCAGTCTGAACACACAAACAGGCTGAACTTGAGCAATGTGGAGGTACGCTTCAGTCTGTACACACAAACAGGCTGAAATTAAGCAATGTGGAGGTACGCTTCAGTCTGAACACACAAACAGGCTGAACTTGAGCAATGTGGAGGTACGCTTCAGTCTGAACACACAAACAGGCTGAACTTGAGCAATGTGGAGGTTCGCTTCAGTCTTAACACACAAACAGGCTGAACATGAGCAATCTGGAGGTACGCTTCAGTCTGAACACACAAACAGGCTGAACTAGAGCAATGTGGAGGTACGCGTTAGTCTGAACACACAAACAGGCTAAACTTGAGCAATGTGGAGGTACGCTTCAGTCTAAACACATACAGGCTGAACTTGAGCAATGTGGAGGTACGCTTCAGTCTGTACACACAAACAGGCTGAACTTGAGCAATGTGGAGGTACACTTCAGTCTTAACACACAAACAGGCTGAACTTGAGCAATGTGGAGGTACGCTTCAGTCTGAACACACAAAACAGGCTGAACTTGAGCAATGTGGAGGTACGCTTCAGTCTGAACACACAAACAGGCTGAACTTGAGCAATGTGGAGGTACGCTTCAGTCTGAACACACAAACAGGCTGAACTTGAGCAATGTGGAGGTACGCTTCAGTCTGAACACACAAACAGGCTGAACTTGAGCAATGTGGAGGTACGCTTCAGTCTGAACACACAAACAGGCTGAACTTGAGCAATGTGGAGGTACGCTTCAGTCTGAACACACAAACAGGCTAAACATGAGCAATGTGGAGGTACGCTTCAGTCTTAACACACAAACAGGCTGAACTTGAGCAATGTGGAGGTACGCTTCAGTCTGAACACACAAACAGGCTGAACTTGAGCAATGTAAGGTACACTTCAGTCTGAACACACAAACAGGCTGAACTTGAGCAATGTAAGGTACGCTTCAGTCTGAACACACAAACAGGCTGAACTTGAGCAATGTGGAGGTACGCTTCAGTCTGAACACACAAACAGGCTAAACATGAGCCACACTCTGGAGGGAACATGGGGCTTAATGCAAGTTAGTTAGGTGTTGTCCCAGACTAGCTTGTGCTAGTCTGGGATGACACTTTCAGCCTAAATTTTTTTACTGCTTTCTTTCTCACTTTCATAGCAAAGCAGCAAATAAGTCAGTCTAGTCAAGTGACTAGTGTGACTGCTATGCTCTTAACTACAGTTTCACCATGATTAATATTCCCTGTATTACGTATGAGTCACAACATTGTTATTTGAGAGAAAAATACCAAAAGAGAATGCTTAATGCGTGATGCACTTCAGAATTGTTCTAATATTGAAATGCTTTCATGAGGCAATTTGGTAAACTGTACACTGTATTTAAAGTAAGTAATGCTGAAACGGAGAAAAACTCTGTTGGTTTTTTTTAGCAGGAAGAAAAGTACAAAGAATGAAAAAACAACATTCACATCAACAGCATTAAAACTTATCTGTCTACTATTTGTTGTCAACTAAAAACAGAATATTTGGAAATAAACAGGGTGTGGGCGTGGTACTGTTAAACGGTTCAGATGGGCTGCTTCTATACACACAACCTGTATGTTCTCAGACTACATTTGTATGACCAAACCACTGTCTGATATAGCAAACAAATGTGCCACGCTCTGCAGGATAACTGGGCTTAATGCATGTGCCTAAAGTGTTGTCCCTGATCAGCCTGTGCAGTCCGGATAAGGATAATCAGGGATGGCACTTCACACCTTAACTGGATTTTAGTTTACAAAAGACTTTCTTTAAAACAGAAACAACATAAATTGGAAAGTGTCGTCCCAGGTTGCCTGTATGGCTACACAGGCTAATGATGGGGGACACTTAACACACATGCATTAAGCCCAGTTCCCCACAGTGAGGCTCAAAAGGCCAGATAAGGGAGCTCCAGCCAGTGACCTACTTGCAGTCATGTCCCTTGTGGCAGACTCGAGCACACTCTGTACAGCAGCACAGGGAACCCATCAGGCCACATGTGCGGCACTCAAAGATGTCCTGCAAACAAGCAAAGTGAATGTTCACAAGCAATACAAATTTTTAAAGTACATTTCATTTTAATTATTAAATACTTACCTGTTATCTCTAGCTAATCCCTTTCCAGGGAGTTAATTATCTGCAAAACTTTAAGCGCTGGGAATCATCCACCTCTAATAAAGAAAACAAAGTCAGGTTAAACATAGTACAAAGTAACCTAACCGGAAATCAAGAACAACAATTAATCGTTTTTTACAAAAACATAAAATGACGATGAGCGGGGTGGGAGGTGGGACTTACCGATAACAGGTAAGTATTTAATAATTAAAATGAATTTTACTTTAAAAATTTGTTTTAATATCATAAATACATACCAGTTATCTCTAGCTGATTTTGCAGCTGCAGCGGGAAGGTTCGCATATTTTTCCCATCACAGCAGAACCCATATTTAGGGTTTTCAGCCAGATATAGTAGATCATGTCCTCAGATTATCTTCTTCAGTACCATATTGTATGTACTTAATTCTCGGATGGCCTAGAGTACTTACGCCATAGAAAAAATTACAGTGTGAGCCTCAACAAGAGGACCCAACATATACAAATTGTCTTGTTGGCACTCAAGATAACGAAGATAAAAAGAGGAGAAGGTGGTAGGATTCCTCCAGAAAGCAGTTTGAAGCAGTTCAGACAGTGGGGTATAATTAATATAAGCCCACGAAGCCGAAAGAGCTCTTAATTCATGCGGTCTTATCTTAAACAGGGATAAATCACTGGATGAAAGAGAAGAATAAGCCTTCTTAATTGTCGAGGCTATCCAACGGGAAATAGAAGCCGCAGGCACATCGCTCCCCCCTTTAAATGGAATGAAAAGTCTTTTACGAGAACCTCGAATAAACTTTACTCTCTTAAGGTAGAACTTCAAAGCCCTTACCGGGCAAAGGAGTCTATCATCATCTTCATGTCCACAAGTTCTAGTAAGACTTGGAACTTTGAAGGGTTTGGAAGCCATAGAGGGAAGTTGATTTTAGCAAGAAATCCTGGCTGAAATAATAAAGTAACAGATCCATCGACAGCATCAAAACGAAGATGGTTATCTCCTATAGAAAGAGCATGAATTTTACTTCTCCGTTTGGATGAAGCCATAGTAAGAAGAAAAACGGTCTTCCAGGTTAGGAACTGTAAAGATGCCTGATCAAGAGGTTCATAGGGCCTTTAGTAAGCAAACCAAGCACACAAGCTAAATCCCATTTAGGAGCCAGTGTTCGTAATACAGGACGTTTAATAAGAGCTGTAATCAGTTCCGAAATCGCTGGATCAGCACAGATTTGTGATGACTTAGTAAAAGCCAATGTATGCGAAATCATAGATCTGTATCCTTTGATAGAGCTAAGAGAAAGTTTCTTATCATCAAAAAGATAGATGAGAAAATCCGCTATGCGTCTAGCAGAGGGATTGAGGTAATCAATTTTCCCTTGAATACACCAATTAGAGAAGAGTTTCCAGCGAGCATCATAGACTGCTCTGGTGGATTTTCTCCTTGCAGACGAAGAACGAGGGTTAAAGCCCTGACAGAAAAGCATTTCTTCTGTAGATATTGCCTGATAACGACCAGACGTGTAAGTGGAACATTACTGGATCTGCATGTAGTCTGCCACTTTGAGATAAGGATCTGACCTGTGGGGAAGCTTCCTGGGATAATCGTACAGGAGACTGAGAAGATCGTTGAACCAAGATCTCCTGGGCCACCAAGGGGCAATCAGGAGTATCCGGCATTAGCTCACTCTGATTTTCGCCAATATTTGGGGAATTAGAATGGGTGGGGGATAGGCGTAAGCTTCCAGTTGGTCCCAAGCGAACGAAAGCGCGTCTATTGCCCACGCTGCTGGATTGTAAACTGGACTCGCATACATAGGTAGTCTGAAGTTGTGTCTGGTCGCAAATAGATCGACCAGGGGAGATAACCGAACTTGAAAAAGATCTGGTTGGTCACTTCTTGATGAAGTGTCCATTCCGATGGAAGTATCTGGTGTTTGCGACAACCCATCCTGGCATGTATTTGGCCAGAATATAAATGTTGAGTGTTTTGCAAAAAACAAGTAATTTCCTGGTTTCCAGGTACAGGGATTGAGAATGTGTTCCCCCCTGTGCCTGGATGTAAGCCACCACCGATGTGTTGTCTGTTGACACCATTACACAAGAGTCTCGAAGATGTGACTGGAAATGAGATACAGCTAGAAATACTGCCCGCATTTCTAGATTGTTGATATGAAGGTGAGATTCCTGATGAGACCACAACCCTGAAACTTATAAACTGAGAGGTTCCAGGTGAGCACCACATCCTTCCTTGCTCGCATCCGTGATTAGATGTAATGACTGCTGCTGAGGAAGAAGTGATACTCCTGCTAAGAAAGTCTCCTCGTCAAGCCACCACTGAAGATGAGACACTAGGGAAGGATGGATTGGAATCTGTTTTAACAGATTGCCCGGAGACCATTTCCAACAAGCTGAGAGATAATGCTGAAGAGGACGTAGGAATAGACCTCCCAACTGCACAAAGTCTGCTACTGAGCTCAGGATACCGTTGAGAGAGAGGAACTCTTGAGCTGTTATATGAGATTGGGACAAAACCCAGTTGACCTTTACCAAAAGGTCTGATATACGTTGACATGACACTCTGACCCGATTGATGTGTGTCAAGAAATTCATTCCCACGAAAGTAAAGTCCTGAGAAGGAATGAGGTCTGATTTGTCTGCATTGAGAAGGAGTCCTAAAGAGAGGAGTTCCTTCCAAAAGAATTCTAGGTTGTTCAGAAGTAAATGACAATCGAGCTGGTGTAAGAGCCAGTTGTCGAAATACTGAAGAAGAACAATCCCGTGAACTCGTAGGTGAGCTCCGACTGCAGCCATTAGTTTGGTAAAAACTCGTGGGGCGGTCGCCAAACCAAAAGGCATGGACCGGAACTGGTATACTTGGCCATGAAAGGCGAATCGAAGGTACTTCCGGAAGTTGGGATGTAAAGGAACATGGAAGTACGCATCTTCCAGATCCAAAGGCACCCCCCAGTGCAGGAGTTTGATGGAGTTCCGTATGAAGGAAGGAGTCTCCATTTTGAAAGTTGGTTTGAGAAGGTACATGTTGAACACTTTTAAATCTATTACTGGTCTCCAGGAACCATTTTTCTTTTGAACAAGAAAAAGACGACTGTAGAATCCTGGAGAATAAGGATCTTGAACCCTTTCTACCGCCTGTTTTTCCAAGAGCCCGAGAATGGACTGTGGAATATGTGGATGCTGAGATACCAGTTCTATCGGAACGCGAGAAAGTGAAGGCCTTTTTTCGAATTGAAAAGTCAGGCCTTTTGTCACCAGAGAATGAACCCATGCGTCCGAAGTAATTTGAGGCCATGGGTTTAAAAAGTGAAAAAGTCTGGCCCCGACTGGTATTTCCGGAATCGGAGGTTGTGGAGGTAAAAAGGGTAGGGACTAAAAACGAGGAGGTACGCCCTTGCCAGCAGAAGGTTTGAAATTCCTCTGATCCAGCTTGGTTTTGTTCTTTTTCCCAGAATCTCTACCAGAAAACTTCTTAGAAAAAGAAGCTATGTTATATGTTAGGACCCGACCGTGGATTAACAGCAGGTCTTTAAGAGAAAAGATTGTTTCTCTTAGCCTTCTTGGGTGCTGGAACTGCTGGTGGCCTAGAAGAAGGCTGCTTAAAGGCTCTTTGGCGTTGTCCAGAATTGTTTCTAGCTAAAGAAGCATGAAGTTGGTCATAATTGTCAGCTGTGATTGCTTCTTGTATCCTTCTACCAAAAAGGAAACCTGATGTGAAAGGAGCTGTTCTGAGCGAGTTCATACCTGGTTCTAAAAGAAAATCTTAAGGTAAAGATGAAAGGATAAGATCTCTACGAATCCTTAACATCTCAGACATTGAAGAAGCAGCATTATGTGAAAGGGATAATGCTGTTCGTGATAGGTGGATCAATAAATCCCTAAGTTCTTCCGGAATGGAATCGGACCAATCAAAAACCAAGTGTAACAAGGTTGCTAGCATTAAGTCTACCTGGTTGGATAGACCTAAAGATCTTCGCTCTCTACTTTCCCAATGTTCTATCATGGAATAAGGGACAGACACTAATGTAGATGAACTAGGCATCCTAAGCAAAAGCTTATTGATGTCTGGATTTAATTTTTAATTTTAAAAAATCTAAACCTGAAGTCGGATCGGGTACTTGTGGTTTGTAGTTACGTTCCTGAAGTTTAGACTCCGCAAAATCCTTTGGTACTTTCCACATATCTCCTCGTTTAGGAATCGTTTTATTCACTGATTCAAACGATTGAAAAACAGATAAGACAGTAGTCCCAATTGGAAGGCATGTATCCAAGCGGGAACGCGCCTTAGTAACCATGGTGGGATCAAACGTACGAACGAGTTGTTAAGTGATCGAGATCGTCGAATTAGAAGAAGTCTCCACAGGTTGTGGACTCAACTCTTCACCCAGAGTCTGGAATATCAGCTCGTAAATTTGATTACTGGAAGCCAAAAATTTATCCGTATCAATGTCGCATCCGATTCAGCTTCACTCTCTACAGGAACAGAGGTGTGTAGAGAAACAGCAGGAACAGGAATGAAACTATCTTGTGCCAGATTGTCTGGTAAAGATGAATAACCATCCACGACCTCAGCAATTTGATAATGCTTATCAGTATTGACCGGTACAAAATGACCAGACGCATTCTGTACCCATAGAACATCAGGATTCGAATGGGTAGCATTAGGGGGTACACGACTAGATATTGTCGAAGACACCCGTGGTGCTGATAATGTAGCAGTAGTTGTTAGCTGCGATCCTGAAGTTCCAACATGTGTGGCTGTCAACATGGGATCCGACACATGTGGTTAGGAAACATGTGATTCCATTAAGGAATAAGACGGTGATCGACTATCCGAATGGTAGGTACGATGTCTACGTGAGGTTTGTCGACGTCCACATTTCCTTGGATGTCGCGATCTGGATCGGCTGCGATGTCGAGATGTAGATCGGCTGCGAGGAGACCGGGATCTTCTGGAATAGCGTCTCCGTGAACGACGACGTGATCGCTTACGCGAGTAGCAGCAATGAAAATTGCTCGACGAAGATGAGCGTGTCCAATGTCTACTCCATGATGACGAAGATTCATTCGTCGGTGACCGCTGACCGGACTGGACCGGTGAAGGTGACCGGACTGGTCACCCATGACCGGACCAATGACCGGACCGGATCAGTGACCGGACAGGACCAGTGACCGGACCGGTGAGTCTGCTGAGGCTGCATAATGTTGGGACCCGGAGTGTGTCCAGCACTCCTACCTAATAAGATTAGATTGACGACAGTTGGGACGAATTTTGAATGATAGCTGCAATTTCCAGCTATTTGTTTTGTACTGAAATACTTTTTAATTATTTATATGGTCTAATGCTGCTAGGGGATAGGATTATCCGGAAAAAAAACACCTGTCCAGAATGGTGACCACAAAACAGACAAAATAGAACATTGCGCCGGGAGCGGGAATCAAACCGGTGTCGTAGAGGTGAAAAAGCGTACGTCCCTACCACTGCGCTAGCGGGACGGACGATTACGCAAAGAAATGTTGTTTTATCTACATATATCATAGAAGTGCAGCGTTTACAATTTGCTGGTTCTAAATATTTCGCATTCTTAAGTTTTGTGATCACTTAAAAAGTTAATTTTACATGTTTTCATTCGCAATTTATTTACAAAATCGAAAACAAATATCAAACAAAATAGAGAATATATAAAGATGTTTCATTGGTCCATAAAAATAAAATGGATGTAAAATTACTAATTTAAAATTAAAGTTCTGATACACTTATTGAATCTGTTTCCCCAGGATATGCTGTTCTATTAATATTTACCTTTATCAATGATAATCAGCGAGGTATGCTGATTAGAAAAATCGAGCTATCTCAATCTGACTGGCTTGGTCTTTTACATAGGTCGCCATTGTGAAGATTTTTTCACTGATAACTTAGACGATGCTTTGCAGCATCGTCAAAAAGTAAACCGAATAATCTACAGAAAAGATAAATAAAATTTATCCTTCAAACTCCGACAATAAACACGATTAAAAGAACGAAAAAGTCCTGAGCCAAAATAGGCGTGCACTCGTGGTTGTCCGGAAAGGAAAGGTGAGTTGTTGTTCTTGATTTCCGGTTAGGTTACATTGTACTATGTTTAACCTGACTTGGTTTTCTTTATTAGAGGTGGATGATTCCCAGCGCTTTAAGTTTTCCGCATAATTAACTCCCTGGAAAGGGATAAGCTAGAGATAACAGGTATGTATTTATGATATTAAAACAGGGAACCAATCAGGTAACACATGGCACTCAAACATAAATATTGTACTGCATGCAACTGGTATTACAATATTTTAGCACAAACTCTTGTTCATTTGCCCAGCAAATGGTAATGTGAAAATATATATTGTGAAAATATATATATAACACATATAAATATCACAATAACAAACAAATCTAGAACTTTTGGGACTTGCAAGATACTGAATCCTGCATAAATCACATCAATTCAACATGTCGGAACAATTACTGTAGATTTACGTAATACAGTTTTATATTCAATTCATAAATGCCAAGAGAAACCCAAGATTTCATACAAATTAATAACTCATTTATACAAAATAAGTTTGGACAGGCCCAACACTCAAAGCCCAATCAACAGGCCTTAATAGATGCATGTGTGTATGTGTGTATGTTGATGGGTGTACCTGGTTTATGTGTGTACCTGGTTGATATGTGTACCTGGTTGATGTGTGTACCTGAATGATGTGACAGTGTACCATACTGATACTGTACCATGCTGATACTGTACCTGGTTGATGTGTGTACCTGGTTGATGTGTGTACCTGATTGATGTGTGTACCTGATTGGAGTGTGTGTAACATGTTGATAATGTACCTGGTTGATTTGTGTACCTGGTTGATTTGTGTGCCTGGTTAATTTGTGTACCTGGTTGATGTATGTACCTGGTTGATGTGTGTACCTGGTTGATGTGTGTACCTGGTTGATGTGTGTACCTGATTGATGTGTGTACCATGTTGATACCGTACCTGGTTGATTTGTGTAACTGGTTGATTTGTGTACCTGGTTGATGTGTGTGCCTGGTTAATTTGTGTACCTGGTTGAAGGTGTGTACCTTGTGGATATATGTACCTGGTTGATGTTTGTACCTGGTTGATTTGTGTACCTGGTTGATGTGTGTACCTGGTTGATGTGTGTACCTGGTTGATGTGTGTACCTGGTTGATGTCTGTACCTGGTTGATGTGTGCATCTGGTTGATGTGTGTACCTGGTTGATGTGTGTTCCTTGTTGATGTGTACATGGTTGATGTGTGTACATGGTTGATGTGTGTACATGGTTGATGTGTGTACATGGTTGATGTGTGTACATGGTTGATTTGTGTTCCTGGTTGATGAGTGTACCTGGTTGATGTCTGTTCTTGGTTGATGTCTGTACCTGGTTGATGTGTGTACCTGGTTGATATGTGTAACTGGTTGATGTCTGTACCTGGTTGATTTGTGTACCTGGTTGATATGTGTACCTGGTTGATATGTTCAACTGGTTGATTTGTGTACCTGGTTGATGTGTGTACCTGGTAAATGTGTGTTCCTGGTCGATATGCTTAATTGGTTGATGTATGTACCTGGTTTATGTGCTCTGCACCAGTCCAGGTGAAGCTGCAGGTGTCGTTACAGCAGAGCACCTGTAGTGGAGAGTTGTCCAGGCTGCAGCCAGGTGGGTACAGCATGCTCATCATGGAGGGCTGCTCCACCTCTGGCCCAGTGCTGCCACTGGACACACGCTTGATGGCGTCTAGCAATGTGAGGGCTGCTGGGTACGCCCGACCCTTTACTGCGTACATGAATGGGGTACATCCCTCGGCGTTCCTGCAAGTAACAACAAACATCAGCAGGGGATAAAAATATTGCTAAACTGCACTCGTCCTGCAAGACGAGTGCATTAAAATATTCACTTGTCCTGCGAACTCATGCACTTGTCCTTCAAATATGTGTGAAATAAAGATTGCAAATGGCTGATATGACTAATAAAGTTTCCTATATCACTGCTAAAATGCTGCTTACAAAGTTATTTCTGCCAGCTGATCACAAAAGAAATGGTTTAAAGGGGCCTTTTCACAGATTTTGGCATATTTCGAAGTTTGCCATAAAATGCTTTATATTGATAAATGTAAACATTGGATCTTAAAAGCTCCAGTAAAAAATCAAGAACAAGGGACAAAATTGTCACAAAACCAGGTTTTCATTGTGAAAAAAAAATCTGATAAAGGGAGAAAACTCAAACTGAACTTTTGAAATGACCAAAAAAAATTAACCCCCTTTGTAAGTTTTTTTTTTTTTTTTTAAATCTATTTTTAGTCGTGGCGACCTTGACATTGGAGATATTGACGTGATTCTTTCGTGGGACACACCGTCCCATGATGGTGAACAAATGTGCCAAATGATTTTAAAATCTCACAATGAATGACATAGTTATGGCCAGGACAAGCTCATTTATGGCCATTTTTGACCTTTGAACTCAAAGTGTGACCTTGACCTTGGAGATATCGACGTAATTATTTCGCGCGACACACCGTCCAATGATGGTGAACAAATGTGCCAAATGATTTTAAAATCTGACGATGAACGACATAGTTATGGCTCGGACAAGCTCATTTATGGCCATTTTTGACCTTTGAACTCAAAGTGTGACCTTGACCTTGGAGATATCGACGTAATTATTTCGCGCGACACACCGTCCAATGATGGTGAACAAATGTGCCAAATGATTTTAAAATCTGACAATGAACGACATAGTTATGGCCCGGACAAGCTTATTCCGCCAGCCCGCCAGCCAGCCAGCCAGCCCGCCAGCCAGCCAGCCCGCCAGCCAGCCAGCCCGCCCGCATTCGCCAATCTAATAACCAGTTTTTTCCTTCGGAAAACCTGGTTAATAAAATTTAAAAAAAGGAAAAAAAGTAGCCGGTACCAGGGCTCGAACCAGTGACCCCCGGAGTCCTGGAGTTAGTCTGAAGTAAAAACGCATTAACCCTCTCGGCTATTCCGCCGGGTATGCGTAGAGTAAGTATTTTATACCTTATATAAGCAATCTTCGTAGTTTCGTAAATTTAAACGACAACAACAGAAATTCTCCAAATTATTCAATCGTTTCGCGTTGCAATGCTTTATAATTTTTAGGTTTTCAAATCGTCAAAAGATACATATAATGGCTATATTGGATTATGGTAAATGTTCAGTAATACTGTTTCCTCACAAATATCATAGCTAAAACGAAAATTTGCGAATCTGAAACAAATTTTTTCAATTTTGTCAATTTACCAAACCGTGAAAAGATCCCTTTAAAACTGTACTTCGCGGTTAAATAATTCTTTAAAAATCAATACATACAGTGAATGCAGTCGTATGGTTCCCTGTAAACATGGAAGCCCAACGTTTACACCAAAAACCCAATATTTACTCAGGACACAGTCTCGCATCACAACGAGCACCTGCTGTATGAAATTTACAATAACAAAATTTCTGGTTGATTCGCGTTCTACTTTCAGAATAGATATTCTTTAAGAAAATGATTTTATTTAATGAAAAAGAGTCTTGCTGGTCTGAAATACATATTTTAACATCAGCTTTTTTCACTCGTCCTGTAGGACGAAGCTTTAGGGAAATTCACTCGTCCTTTCAAGACTTCACTCGTCAATACGAGTAGACGAGAGGAATTTTTTTCCCCTGATCAGTGTACTTGCCAGAGGACCAAAAAAAGAAAACGTCTGCATGATCACCCTGAAGAAGCCATGATGGCTTTGATGATACAGATCGAGCAATCCACACTAAGCTTCCTTCAACATTATGATATTAAGGTGATCTTATTTGCCTTTCAAATCTACAGTTGACACTTAATAAGAGGTCTTCAGTTGACACTGAATTAGAGATCTTCACTTGACGTTTACGACAGACAAACACATCTGGGGTAGCTAAGCTTATGTGTTCAAAGGGTCTAAATTGGACCCTGATATCTGCACGTGACCTAGAAATTTTGATTTGTCAACTGTTGACCTATCTAAGCAGTAACTTTTACCTAAATATCAAATTTTGACCCACTTTGAAAAATATACTTTCAAATGACACACTTTCATATAGATATCTAGAGTAGACCTAATTGATATTAAGATATCTAGAGATGACCTACTGTGACCTAGACATCTACAGATGACCTTTGACCTTGAGGTCAACAGATGCCCTAGTTTGAACTAGAGGTCAACAGAAGACCTACTTTGAGCTGATGTAAACAGATAACCTTCTTTGACCTCGAGGTTGACATGAATCTCTACAGATGACCTTCTTTCAAATTGATGTCCACATAAGACTTTCTGTTACCTAGATGTCAACCGGTCAACTACTTTGATCTAGATATCTACAGATGACCTACTTTGACCTAAATGTCTGCATAAGACCTACTTTAAATATAATGTCCACATAATTAATACCTACTTTTACTTAGATTTCTAAAGATGACCTACCATCATCTAGATGTCAACCAGTCACCTACTATGATCTAGATGTCTTCAGACGACCTACATTAATGTCAATGTCTACAGATGACCTACTTCGCAGAGAGCAAGTCTTGTAGGTGAGGTTTCAGTGCTGCTGAGTCAGAAACCAGTTTAAGTATCTGCTGTGCCTGGTTTAGGCGCTCCTTCTCGTCCAGTCTGACCGGGGGGATGTGGACCGTGCTGAACTCTGGTGGGGGAGCAGTCGTGGCTGAAGGGCCAATAGATGACTGGCGGGTCAGCACAGGACGATCCACATCTGAAACAGTACAGCAGTCTACTGTACATTGCTCATACAAATTAAATATGTAAACTGATTTAAGTAAGAGTGTATGTTCAATAATATTAAAGTTAGCACTTGAGGACGTTAGTGTCAAGGTCATATAAACAAACAAGACAAACATTTTATTCGAGATCGGTACAGAGTCCATAATCAAGAAAATTATGTGATTAAATACAATAATCAGTGGTCAGTTTGTTTAGGTAATGTTTTAGGTAATGATTTTAACAAAAAAACAAATATTAATTCAAATACAGTGTACAGACTACGTAACATACACATTGAGAGTGATGTACATGTATTACACGGTAACAGATTGTCTGATATCTAGTGCATATTTGATATAGTTTGCAACATTTTTAAGAACAGATGCGTTAACAGATCCCATTAATGAATTTAATTTATATACTGAAGGTCTAACGTAAAATTTTCTATCAAGGAATCTTCTCCTTACACAGAACTCCAGATAAGGGTTGTATTTTCGTAATTACGAATTATTTTCAAGTCCGTTACGTATTTATTTTAAAATCTTGTCGTTCCATTAAGAATTACAAAATCAAGTTACGAATATTATTTTTACATCGGTTCGTATCGATTTTTATTGAGTTCTTTTCGCGTATTAAAGATCTTTGCGGTGTCTATATAGAATGGTTATCGGGTTTGTTTAAGTAAGCGCATTTTTTCCAATAAAAGCGGCGTACACAGTCTATCTGTCAAAAAACAATGGCGGCGCCCAGAAAACGTCCTAAAAAACTGCAAAGCGTCTAAAAAAACGCTTTTAACATATTGTACGCAAAGTGAGCCGAAGTTAAATGTTTAGAAAGACATTATAGAAAAGATCTTATACGATGTTGTATGTTCAGTTGCCGACACAGTCGGAAAAGCTAAACAAAAACGCGACAAGACGGGTCCAAACTTAAACACAAAAAAAAACATTGAACGAGTGGAAGGGACAAGTCCTGTGGCTAATCATTGAAAAGATTGAAGGGGAGACCCGTTTTAACTGTAAAATATGTAAAAATTCATCTAAGGCATGCAATCTAAGCACAGTTTGGGCATATGAAGGTATTTGAAAAATAAAATTGAATAATACTGAAAAGACACTGTTGAACTCGTATAAATAAAGTTGCTAGTATGTTTATTTTTATTTTTTTTGCATGAAAATAACCATTATTATTTATTTTAAGGTCATTTAGAAAAAATAAGAATTATTTTCCAAAACTAAGTAGTAACGATAAGAATAAAATTTCAGAGTTAAGAATTCTTTTTGGAAAATCTGGTTGTAATTTAAGAATTTCACAAAACCTTATCTGGAGCTCTGTTACAGTAATGTAACATGGACAAATACATACAAAAATTTAAATGGTACACGTCTTCTAGATTGTGACTACCACAATACAAACAATATCTTTCGTTTCTTGGTATATTACTAGAGCCATAACGGCCCGTATGAATTCTTAATGAGTGTGCACAAATCCTAAAGCGTGTAACAAATGGCCCCAGGTTAACAGGCAATATATTGAGGTATTTTTCATAGGCAAAGTTAGTTTTGTAATGAGCGTAATCTGTTAAAACTGGACTACGCAGTAATAACCCCTGCCATTCTTGAATAAACGTGCCTTACCTTGTCTGATAGCAGACTCATAGCTGGGAGAGGGGCCTTACCATGTCTGATAGCAGACTCATAGCTGGTAGGGGGCCTTACCTTGTCTGATAGCTGACTCATAGCTGGTAGGGGGCCTTACCTTGTCTGATAGCTGACTCATAGCTGGAAGGGGGGCCTTACCTTGTCTGATAGCAGACTCATAGCTGGTAGGGGGCCTTACCATGTCTGATAGCAGACTCATAGCTGGTAGGGGGCCTTACCTTGTCTGATAGCTGACTCATAGCTGGAAGGGGGGCCTTACCTTGTCTGATAGCAGACTCATAGCTGGTAGGGGGCCTTACCATGTCTGATAGCAGACTCATAGCTGGTAGGGGGCCTTACCTTGTCTGATAGCTGACTCATAGCTGGAAGGGGGGCCTTACCTTGTCTGATAGCAGACTCATAGCTGGGAGGAGGGTCTGGGGGCCAGGTGAGGGTGGGTATGGTGACCCCCTCGTCTGACTCCCTTACATCTAGTCCACTCACTGCGCGCGCTGCTGAGGAGGCCCTGCGCATCATCTCTCGCAGGCTCACCCTGTAATCACAACACCAGGGCTTGTACTGAGACTCGGTATATGATTCACAATCCAGGAAATATATAACAAGAATCATGGCAAAGTTTGGTTGTCATGCAAAATGATTTACTTCAATATAATATGAAGTACTAACACATAAAATGTCTGTATCATACCTCAATCTAAACTTAACAAACTGACTTTATACTTTTCTTATTTTAGTGCCAGTGATATGACCTTGACCTGACTAGCCCTGACATACTATCCAAAGAAACTCCATGTCAGCCGGCTTTATCAAAAATTTCATCACGATTGGTCATTGTAAACTAAACTTATTAATCAGAAAACCTGCTTCTAAGCAAATTATCCACCTGCCATACACCAATCTAATAACCAGGTGTTTCCAATTTAACTATTTTAAAACAAGAGATTGCCAAGCAATATTGTCCCCTACCGGTGAAACTCCACCATTGTCAGTAAAAAAAAAAAAAAAAAAAAATATTTGTTGCCATAGCAACCAGAATTTTTGACGTAGGCACAAAATGAAATGATGTGCATAATCTCCATATTGCCATCTACCCATGTTTCAAGTTTCATGAAAAAATATTAAGAACTTTTAAAGTTATCGCAGGATCCAGAAAAGTGTGACGGACTGAATGACAGACTGACAGACAGACTGACAGACAGACTGACAGACAGAGTGCAAACCATAAGTCCCCTCTGGTTTCACTGGTAGGGAACAATAAACAAGAGATGTGTTTGTCGGAAACACAATGCCCCCTATTGCGCCGTTTGAAATGAAATTTCAATATATCATTTGGCAGGTTTAGAAATTATCTCCCTTTTAAAGGTTATTACTTCCCTTGGATTGTATTTTTTTTACTTTTGACCTTCATGGATGACCTTGAGTTTGACCTTTCACCACCCAAAATTTGCAGCTTCATGAGATACACATGCATGCCAAATATCAAGTTGCTATCTTCAATATTGCAAAAGTTATGGCCAATGTTAAAGTTTTCGGACAGACGAACAGACAGACGGACGAACAGTTCAACTGCAATATGCCACCCTATGGGGGGGGGGGGCATAAAAAGCAATATATTTGACGGATGCAAGGACTTTGTTTTGGACTGAAATGACAACGAAGTTTGGTGAGTAGACTCCTGCCATGCCAACCCGCGAGATGAAGTGTCTGTGTTGACTCCGAGCCCACTGGCAGCGTTCCTGTTGGACTGTATGGCCGTGAGGGCGTCCACAGCACTGGTCACTGCGTTCATTACGTCCAGAGTGGACGTGTAGCTAACAGTGGATGGAGGACCTGGACCCACTACCACCTCCGCTGTAAGGGCAAACAACGGACAGTGAAAACAAGGACAATGGATTGAGCCCTATTCTGGGAAAACTGGGCCTTAAGAATGCGCGTTAAAATGTCAACCAAGATTAGCCTGTGCATTCTGCACACACTTATCAGGAACGCAACTTTCTGCTTTTTGGAAGTTTTTGTTTAAAAGGAAGTATCTTCTGAATGTGACTCCAGCAGGTGGAAAGTGTCATCCCTGATTAGCCTGCGGGCACTGCACAGGCTAATATTTGATGACACTTTACGCACATGCATTAAGCCAAATTTTTCCGAAACAAGTCTATCTTGTTCTTTAAACTGAGCAAAAAGGCAGGATTATACCCTAGATAGATCAACTTCGGGTTCACAAACAATTTTCATATCATTTAACACAATACACTAAACCTTCACTTTAATACCAAATAATGGAAATCACAACACACAAAATTGAGCCTCCACATCTGTCAATCATTTTTAAATTTATGTGCAATAAAAGCCAATAATCACTTGTAAACGTGTTAAGCTGTTTAAATATATTATACAAAAAAGCATGCAAGTCTTCTTTGTAATTTTAAAACAAACACATGGTAATGTTCGAGACTTTGGATGCATGGAAATGAATAAAAGACGGAGAGGACTGAGTGTGTTCAATCCCTTTTCAATGTATTGTGACTGGATGCTGGTTAGTTGGCCTCACGTTTGTCAGTGTCCTTGTTGGATGTTGGGATACACATGGCCACACAGGTGTGCAGCAGGTTACGGTTGCCATCACAGTGCTCCTGTATCACCTCTCCCAGCAGCCTCTGGTTGCCTGCAAGGTACAGTCATATGTACTGAGCTGACAAATTGTACCCTGAGACGTGGCCAGTTCTAACAACAATGTTTACTGATATCCACAATTAAACTTTCAAAATAAACATGAAACCTTTGGGCCTTGTAGTTTCAGCGGAAAAGTGCCTTGTTAACAAAAATGTTACAGAAATTCTGAAATGAAACAAGAGATGTGTTTGTCAGAAACAGAATGCCGCTTATTGCGCCGCTTTTTTTTTTACCTTTGACCTGAAGGATGACTTTGACCTTGACCTTTCACCACTCAAAATGTGCAGCTCCATGCATGCCAAATATCAAGTTGCTATCATCAATATTGCAAAAGTTATGAGGAAGGTTAAAGTTTTGGGACACACACATACAATGACTGACTGACACAGTGACAAATAGACAGACAGACAGACAGGCCAAAAACAATATACCCCCGATCTTTCGATCCGGGGGCATAAAAAGGGCATAACTTATTGAATGTTCAACTTATGACAATAAAGCAGAACTGTATATCAAAATGAACAATCCTTAAAAGTGTATGAGAACTTTTCAGGAGACATTTATGTCTTCTGTCAGACAGACAAAAGAAAGCAAACATACATGGTTATTCCAGGACACCCCTCTTTGTTTTTTTAAACAAAAAAGTGCCCTGACACTTGACCTATTGTGAACAAGTTAGGAAGTCATGCATAAGCCATAACGTTGCCATTTCTATAAGTATGAAGTTTCATCACATCTATAGTCCTGTCAAGTGACACACCACACCAGTAGAGACTTCATCACAAAATTACCTCAGTTATAACAAAATCATCAGTAAATCAGTAAGTTTGTTACGAGATGACCCACCTTCCTGCTCCAGCCCATTGAGACAAGTCCTCACTCTGTCAGTGTCACAGCGCAGAATATGGGGCAGCAGGTACTGGTGCTGAATCACATCAAAACCAACATACAGTCCCACCCATTGGCAATACAGCTATGAACATTCAAACACGAGGTAGAATGAAATAGCTTAGCTCAAACCACATTTTTTTCAAATATACAGTGTCAATTTTCTGACATAACAACAAATATTGTTAGTTTAAGTTTTTGTTATTCCAACATTTTGATTGGGTTCCTTGAACAGATCTTAAGAAGGGAGAGTGAATCATGGTTAAAACCAGTCACAAGGCTCATCACTAGCATACCAGTTTGACCTCTGAAATATTATTTTAACATCTACTTTTTGAAAGACACCGACCTCAACAGCCAACACAAAGAGCATGGCCTTGTTCTTCTGGGTGGAGGGCAGGATGTCTCGCAGGAAATGGGTCTTCATGGCGAGGCACCTGACGGGAGGTAGGTCCAGCCACATCGGATCCTTGATGCCCTCCGTGCAGTCCCGGGCAAACGGGTACAGGGCCCCATTACCATCGCGCAGCTGCACAAAGGAGTCCTGACAAACAACAGGTATGGTGAACTGGGTATAGGAATAACATTCTTAAACCATTGCAAATAGAGAAGTCAACCAGAAAATGTGAGTCAGAAAGGTGATCTATTATACCCCCACAAATATCGTTGTCATAATACTCAATGGTATCGATTAAAAAAATAGAAACAGCCATTTTTGTGTAAGATATTTCTGAGTAAAGTAAGAACACGAAATTGTAAGAAGCGCTTGCTTCATTTTGTTTGTTGTGGCATGACTTACATTCCTGCTGTTTCCTTTACTTCATTCACAAATAATTTGTTAAATGGCAAGACTCACCATTTTCTTTCTAAAAACATTTCCCTGATGAATTTCTTTACAAAATTACACACTACAGGCTTAATGGTTCTTACCTGTAAATAAATAAAAACCCATTCTAAACTTGTAATGTGGCTCATCTAAAGCATGAGACTTGATGTCACCTGACAAACAGACTGATTTCTAGCCAAGAGACTCACCTCTCCAGGGTTGTGCAGTGTGATGTTGCTGCGGCGACATCCCATGAAAGCCTGTGCCTCTGTTGGGAACACAGACTCCCTCTCAACCTTCCCCGAGCTGAGATTGTACACCACATAGCTGAGTCTTACACCAGACTTCGCCACAACATGGATACCTGAAACATTAAATTGTTTTCAATCTGATTTATCTGCCAATAAAAATGCTCGTTACACATACACATTGATCTCCACTGGTTTAATGTTAGAGAGTAAACTAAACTGCAGTTTTAAAACACTCCTGAGATCTCCATCTCCAGAGCCAAAATGTGCATACCTTCACAGTCCACAGTCACTGCCAGTATCTGTCCATTCTCCACCACTGTCACCTTCTTAGGGACTTTCTGGAAACAGTCCGGCAGCCTGGAGGCACTGGTTGTCTTTACAACCTGGCAAACAAGATAGAGTGTAACCTGGCAAACAAGAGAGTGTTACCTGGCAAACAAGATAGGGTGTAACCTGACAAACAAGATAGTGTTACCTGGCAAAAAAGATAGTGTGACCAGGCAAATAAGAATGTGTAACCTTGAAAACAATATATATCGTAACCGCGCAGACAAGATAAAGTGTAACCTGGCAGACAAGACAGAGTGTAAACTGGAAAAAGAAAGAGTGTAACATGACAAGCAAGACAGAGTGTAACTTGGGAAGCAAGATAAAGTGTATGCCAACTATGTGGGGGAAATTCAGTCAACGCAGCTTGAAAACAATCTAATATATATATTGCAAAAAAAACACACCCTACCCAACTTTTTTTCAACATGTTACAGGAAACAGACCTTCTATTTTTAGGTCTAATAGGGATCCCAAAAAAAAACTTGACTTCAGCCTCACTGTGTCTAGAGCATGAGACTCACATTGAGTTCATCCTTCCTGAGCAGCCTGCACTCCTGCAGCAGACTGGCTGGGTCCTCCTTGCTGGTACCTGGTCCATGTTCTCCACCACTCCCGGTCTCCTTGGCAATGGGAGGGAACCGCACAGCAGCATAGGAACCATCAACCTGGCAATATAGGCTTCACACTTAACGCTTGCATGCAGTACATTCAGAGGTGGCAAAGTCTGGTATGCTTTTGATGACAATATTAAACAGTCTTTAAGTTCTCTTAACAATAGTCACAGAATGTAATTGTGTCTTTTGTTTACGTGAAACATATTAGGAAACATGTAAACCTTGATTTTGAGCAGAAACTATTTTTCTTCATTTATTAACAGTGACCTTGAATATTGACCTTGACCTAAAGTACCTCATATGCCAACACAAGAGTTCCGCGGTCGGAGATGACCGCATTGAAGCCGGATTTTTGATTTAAATGACAGGAAAGTACCTTTCGTGTTTTTGTCAATGCAATACTTAAATTACTGAAATATTGTTCAAAGGTCAAAATGAAATGTAAGTACTTTTCAAGGCATGAGCAAACCTTGTGTTATGTTTTGAATGCATGCATATACATGAACAACAATAACATTTAAGGTCACAAATATGAACTTGAATTGACAATTAGGAAAGTTTGATCTCAATTTTTTTATTAGCAAATTAGTAACATATTGTTTGAAGTTTCCATCAATTTCATTATCAAATGTAAGAAAATAAACTTCTAAACTAAAATAAACTAGTTCTGGCCAACCTTCATGTCAAGTTTCAAGACTCTAGGTCCAAGCATACCAAAGTTATAACAACTTTAACATTTTTATATTGAAGGTCACAGTGACCTTCACCTTCAAATGAATGACCTTGAAATGACCAGTGGTCATCTGTTAATCCTGGCCAACCTTCATGTCAAGTTTGAAGACTCTAGGTCCAAGCATACCAAAGTTATACCATGAAATAAGAACTTTAACATTTTTACATTCAAGGTCACAGTGACCTTGACCTTCAAATGAATGACCTTGAAATGACCAGTGGTTACTAACTAGTTATGGCCAACCTTCATGTCAAGTTTCAAGACTCTAGGTCCAAGCATACCAAAGTTATAACAACTTTAACATTTTTTATATTGAAGGTCACAGTGACCTTGACCTTCAAATGAATGACCTTGAAATGACCAGTGGTCATCTGTTAATCCTGGCCAACCTTCATGTCAAGTTTGAAGACTCTAGGTCCAAGCATACCAAAGTTATACCATGAAATAAGAACTTTAACATTTTCGAGCACGCCGCCACCCCGCCCGCCCGCCCGCCCCCCCCGCCCGCCCGACAACATCAATCTATAAGCCGAGATTTTTTCGAAAAAAATCCGGCTAAAAAGTGAAGTTTTGAACATTGTACATATGTTTGCATCACAATAGCTCCATTCATTCTGGAAATCTTCACTTTTGTTCTCCATTGAGTACCTGTGACCTTGAACCATATCACACTCATCCCGTGTGCAATCCCTGGACATCAGCAATCTATGCAATCAAGTTTCATTACAAGTACGCAATTTGTTTCTAATTTATTAAGTGCAATCAATTCTTCAATATCTACTATCTACTATCACCTTGGCCTGACTCTACACACCTAATATGAGATTGCATGCTAGATCTGAACACAAGGCATTTTTTCATGTAGTTTCAATAAAACCATCAATCTATATTTAGTCACGATGACATTGGTGTTTTAAGTCTCATATTTATTTGAAGGATTTTTTATATATTTTTGGTAAAAAATACCTTGATCCCAGCCATCCCATGTTATTCCAAGGAGGGGCAGGAAAGTCGTATTTTTTAAGACACATTTTGTTTAAAGAAATAACACAAAACACAGAACCTCTGCAGAAATAGTGACTTACCTTGAGCACTTTGCCTACTGGTACAGTCTTGATATCCTCCACAAAGACAACATTTTTGAGTGGCCAACTTTCCTCGTCCTTGAGCTTGTCTATCTCCTTGCTCGGTGTGGGGGCCTTCTTACGCTCTACAACAAATACACAGGATCCAGTATGTAATATACACATAGATTGATCAAAGGGAAACTTGCCATTTTATACAGAAAATTTAAGATGATACCATAATATCACAATTATCCCCAAAACATACACACATTTTGTTCATCCTGTAGAGTATACCTTCTGAAATATACTTACAAACACTTAATGTACAGTGTGATTGCTCTTTTGAATGTTTCATTAATTGGGTAACTGCATTTCAACACTAAGATTCAGCCACACACAAGATTCAAATAAGGGATAGTTTAACATGTCAGTCGCCGTAGCGTAGTGTATATGGTGAAATGTGTTGGGTCCCCACTGTGGGAGCGTTCTTTCCATTTCCTCCAAAGACACCAAGAACCAGTAGTTATACTCGTGAAACAAACATGATTGTTTCAATAAGACATTACCTTCGATCCAAGTGAGCTAAAATATATAGGTTAAAAATAGAATGTCCCAATTGCGAAATATGTGATGCTGGCTAGGGTACTCACTTCTGTTGACAAGGCCAGCTGTGGTCACTGCAGGTGGAGGAGGGGGGCGGGGGCATGTCAGAGAGTACTTACTTCTGTTGACAAGTACAGGCCCGCTGTGGTCACTGCAGGTGGACGAGGCGGGGGGGGCGGGGGCATGTCAGAGAGTTCTTACTTCTGTTGACAAGTACAGGCCCGCTGTGGTCACTGCAGGTGGAGGAGGCCGGGGAAGTGGGGGGGGCGGGGGCATAACAGAGAGTACTTACTTCTGTTGACAAGTACAGGCCCGCTGTGGTCACTGCAGGTGGACGAGGCGGGGGGAGGGGGGCATGTCAGAGAGTACTTACTTCTGTTGACAAGTACAGGCCCACTGTGGTCACTGCAGGTGGAGGAGGCGGGGGAGGGGGGTGGGGGCATGTCTGGCTTACAGTCACTGGATGAGTCACGGTCTGCCTGCCTCTCACGGTCTGGCCTGCAGGGCAGAAGAACAAATGCATGTGCTTAAAGTGTCATCCCAGATTAGCCTTGGCACACTGCACAGGCTAATCAGTGACATGAAATGTTCGCTTTTATTGTCTTTTTTTTTATTTAAAATAAGTCTCTTCGTAGGAATAGACCAGTTTAAGGGAAACTTGTCATCCCTGATTGGCCTGGGCACAGGCTTATCTGGAGCGACTATTTATGCACAAGCATTAAAACCAGTTTTCACAAAGCTAGACTCATTTAATTTACGTTTGACAATTAGAAGTTCTGTAATATGGAAACACCTTAGTTATTGCAACAGACAAGTTCTATTTCACAAAAAAGTGTTATATATATTTAAATTATATATATATATATGCTAATCTATACAAGCCTTTCAGCAGTCGTTTCAAAGATTGGTTTTCCAAGTACTTTGTGAATTGGGATGAGAATCTTTGACTTAAAAAAATAATAAGTGATAATACTTTTGAATGTCTAACATTGACGTTATGCAAGGAATATAACATTTGTAGATATTGTATGCCTTTTAACAAAAACATGATTCTGTGAAAAAGTTTCCTTGGTGAGTAAGGCCCAATTAGTAGTGATACTTACAAGACAGGGTGTCTGATTTTGAACCTGCAGGTATCATTGAGAGACCAGGCAGACTCCAGGAGTTGTCCCACCTTTGGTGTCCCATCCACTGTGGTGAACGCTATAGCACCCGCATAGTACATTGGGGCCGTGCGCAGACATACCTGTGGGGCAGGAATGGGGCAGAAATATCAGGAGGTTTCTTGGAATTGTGGAGTAGCCTACGGTCAGTCTGTGTTTATCTGCTAGATGCATGATATTAAAGGGTGATGATTTAATATTGCAGAATAAGTGAACTATAATATTTGTGGATGCATCTTTTGACAGTATCTACCAGTAAATGAGGAGAAACTTCATCATTATCATATTGATCATGTAATAATAGAGAGATATCTTACCAAGGAGCCAGTTGTAATATCGCTCTGTGCTGAGGAACATTTACTTTTCTTCTTTTTCGTCCTTGTTCTTTCAAGGATCTTCTTCCGTTGACCAAATGGCATGGCACCCCTATACACACAGTGATTACCATTAAACAAATAGACTTGCCAGCAGGCAAATAATCCACTCTTTAAAATGTGAGTGCATTCCCCAAAATGCAGCGTACAAATGTAACTTTTAGGTTCATATTCTAACACAAGAACATTTTTTTCTATAGACAAAGTAGAAAATGAAGTGATTTCTAGTAATGTACTGAAGCGAGTATTTATTCAAGCATTTTATATCAAACATGCTCAAATCAATTACATTTTTTAATTTAACATAAATTTGGTCTTTTTAAGCATGCAACTTGGTCTGTTGCACAAATTAGTGAGCCAGGCAGGGTTACATATCATCAGATACGTGCCTGGCTAAGACCCTTGCAAACCATGCAAGGTTAAATACCGATACAACCAGTGATAAGGCTATTATCTTTTCATCTATTGCCTTAAAGTTCTGGCGGCATTATGTGACTATATATATATACTAGGTTGGCGCTAAGGAAAAATAATTAGTAGCCAAATTTCAGCACTATAACCTTATTTGCTCAATGAACGACATAATCATTATCATAAATCTATAGGTATCAACAATGACTGTATTAAATTATCAATGAAGTCACATTTAAATAAATTATTTGTTACCTGAAATCAAATAATTTTATGTTTTTTTATTTTTCATTTATATATTTTCATGCACTGGCATAAACAGTATACAATGTTAGAACTTTCAGATATGCCCCGGTCTTTGATTGGGTGGGTCTTGCGTAACTCTTATTCGCCATCCCCCTTCTCCCAATAATTTTTGCCGTAGTCTGGTGCTTCTTGATTCTTGAGAAATACATTTACTGCAATGTATTCTTGAATTGACATATTTTTCCATAGTTGCAATATATAATTTATTGAAACGTACCGGTAAATTTGTAAGTCTTAAATACTGGATGAACTGAGTGGCTAGGCTATATTTAGTTACACATCGTCTGTTAAAAAAAATGCTTTGCATGCGTAGAACTTGGCATTGCAGACGGCAGCAATAATTTCGTGCTCTTTCTTATAATACGGGTTTTACATGGCATACCGGTATTAATGCATGGTGAATAGTTATTATCACGTGGTTGTAGAAAAACGGTGTAAATCAGTTCTACAAATAGACATGATAAAATATACATGCACTGGATTAAATTTGTTACCGCATCAAATTATTAACGGGTTTTGTTTTTCACAACTTACTCGCCGTAAGTAATTTTACACTGCTCGCCAATTGCAATTAACTTCTCATAATTAATGATTGTTTACAGTACAGTAAATAGGTGTGATGATGATGCCCGAAACCGCCTTGAATGTACTGCTTTATTTACTGGTTTTATATCACCTATTAATGCTACAACTGTGATTCATTGTTAATAAACGCTTACTCTGTCAATCAAAAATAATAATCGCTATATAACTCCGCCTCCATAAACATTCTCGTAACCGATTGGACGTTAAATATCACAGCTTGGCGACTGGAAAGTTACCCGAAAATTTCCCGTGATGCATCTGTCAGCATACATGACTGTGTTATGTGGCTTGAATATACGATACGGGCATCGGGTTATCTCTTATCAATGGACTATCCATTACCACCTGGAGCTTTTATGGCGATTACATGTGGAAATCGGTACCGAGTTCTCTTTAAAAGTAGGGAATATTATATACTTATAGAAAAATATCAGGGTTTTTTGCAATCGCCATTTTCATTCACATTTTAAACTTTAATCGCCAGCTGAAAGATTCAATCCCCTATGGTGATTTTGGCGATCGGAAACGCTAACATAGTATATATTACAACTGACATCATGAAACCACTGTGCTTATTTCCATAGAGGGTTACAAACCACCAGACACCTGACCTAACACTAGTGGCAAGCAGGGTTACATACCACCAGTAAAGGGCTCCACTCTCCAGCAGTGCACACGTGTACAGAGAGCAGGTGTGCAGGCTTGCTATCTTGTCAGTGAGGAACTCTGGGAAGGTCTGTGCGGGGTGCTCCAGCTTGGCAGCCACGTACGTCAGAGAGTCATCTACCCATGTTGCCACCCGGTCAGACTCTGTGAACACACTGGCACGCACTGGGCAGGCTGACAACCCCACTATCTTCTCATGCTGCAGACCCAGGGCTATCGTTTTCGGGTGATGGATGTTGGGATTCTAGAAATACCAAGACACATAAAACCCGTATGTTGACATACTTATAAGGAACAGAGGCCAACGGTGCATGATTCAGGGGAAGGGGAGGAGCATGCATATACAGGAGCATACCAGGTTAAAGTGCGGTTAGTTGGAACTAACTTCCAAGATGGCATCGATTTGGAGTTTTTCCTGAGGGAGTAGCAGATATTCTCATCCGGTAAGCCACTTAGTATTTACATTTCTATTGAATGAATGCAAACTTTCGGCTTAACCATGTTGTGATTCCTTTGGTTTTTTGCTTCAAGATCTTTGACATCAGGATAAAAAAGTTGCTGCAGTAAAACCATCTTCAAATCTGTTGTTAACTTATGTTAAGTTCGAGAAATTGGATGTACAAGAACCATTTTCTCTCATAATATCCATATTGACACACGAGTACAGTAAATATAACTAAAATCACGATTATTTCATTCTCCAGGTGCCGTTTCATCTCTGATAATAAAATTTATTGCCAAAAAAATTAGTTTAACACATCCCTTTGAACTGACCTTCTTTTAAGCACATTTTGGGACCTGGCTTCTAAATGGCAAACGGCTCTTTCCTATGATAAATAGTTTTTCAGTAAATAACTGTCGTGAATGAATTCCGCATTGGTGCAATTTGCCAAATGTTTTTGAGAACATTTTTTCTTTAGAGATCAAGAGTTATCATTTTATATTATTTTTTGTATTAATTGTTAAATTAACTTGATGCACTCCAAATGAATGTTAAAGTGCTCACATTAAATAGCTTACCATATTAAATCGTTGAAAATATATGATGTTTGTGTCATTTGTGAATAAAAAGTATCTAGGTTTTTGGTCGGCCATCTTGGATTAAGACCCCATGGCAAAAGAAAATTTCCTTTACCCAAGACCTACTCGACTATATTTTCTTATTTATTTACTCTATTTTGTATAACAGTGACCATGACTTTCATCAGATTGGCCCCAATTGAACCAGGATTCGACACTAAGGCACGTCCGACAGACATTGTCTAGTAAGATCGGTGGTCGGGCTAGTAAAACTGCGGGCTAGCTTGTCCGACTGGTCGTACATAAATTAAAAAAAAAGTAGTAGCAGTAGTAGTAGTAGTAGTAGTAGTAGTAGTAGTAGTAGTAGAAGTAGTAGTAGTAGTAGTAGTAGTAGTAGTAGTAGTAGTAGTAGTAGTAGTAGTAGTAGTAGTAGTAGTAGTAGAGTAGTAGTAGAAGTAGTAGTAGTAGTAGTAGTAGTAGTAGTAGTAGTAGTAGTAGTAGTAGTAGTAGTAGTAGTAGTAGTAGTAGTAGTAGTAGTAGTAGTAGTAGTAGTAGTAGTAGTAGTAGTAGTAGTAGTAATAGTAGTAGTAGCAGTAGAAGTAGTAGTAGTAGTAGTAGTAGTAGTAGGAGTAGTAGTATTAGTATTAGTAGTAGTAGTAGAAAAGTAGTAGTAGTAGTAGTAGTAGTAGTAGTAGCAGCAGCAGCAGCAGCAGTAGTAGCAGTAGTAGTAGCAGTAGAAGTAGTAGTAGTAGTAGTAGTAGTAGTAGTAGTAGTATGCATTACAAAAATGCAGTTAGCCTTACATTTGGTAAAATTTAAATATATTACAAGGGAGGCAAATCTGTAACAATAAATTTAAACTTATTGCATTTGTTTCCCCTGTAGTGTATTACCTCCCCTGTCCTTCTTATATTTATATTAATCAACAAAATTAAACATTAACACAATATTTAATATACAAAATATACAAAAAATCTCATATTCTGATAATATTTTTACTGATCCACTGTATTTTACTAAAAGGATGATGTTTCATTGGACTGATAATTATAGATTTAGGATTACAGACCAGTTGCTTCAGTAATATTGTTCAGAGTGTGCCCTGTTGGCCATGTATGCATTCTTGAATTATCATTCAAAAAACCACTTTACTATTTCGAGTAACCGTGACCTTGACCTTTGACCTAGTGACCTCAAAATCAATAGGGGTCATCTGCGAGTCATGATCAATGTACCTATGAAGTTTCATGATCCTAGGCCCAAGCGTTCTTGAGTTATCGTATGACAACCACCTGGTGGACGGACAGACCGACCGACAGACCGACATGAGCAAAGCAATATACCCCCTCTTCTTCGAAGGGGGGCATAAAAAATCTATACTGATTCATATGACTATAAATAACTGCTGTGAAAACCTTTACTTTTAATGTGTAAAATTACTCTTGTATCCGATTTTTACATTAAAACAAAACTAGTATATTTAAATAAACGCGGAGCATTCACATGATTCATCGCTATTTTTAGACGCAAAGGAGAGCTTCCTGCAGAAATTGCTTCTTTTAATTGGTCAAGATGTCATGAATATTAATGATTTTCTGCAGTGTCGTAAAACTGTAGAGCATGATTTTACGACTTTTATCGAAAATCGGTATCGTCAATGTAAACATTTTTTTGCGTAGCAGACAAGATAATGTAATTTAAAGAATGGCTTTGTTTAAGTTCAGATTTTTGCCCGACAAATCAGTTAATAAAAAATAATCCGACGCTTAACTGACCCGAAACGTTAATATAAGGAAACACGAAAACGTCAATTTTATCCTAGATGAAAAATTGAGTCAGTTCCCATGGCTTTAATTTGACGAAGAAAAGCAAAAAAAAGGGTTATTTTATTGTTTTACCCTATGCATAAAAAAATCTGGTGTTCACTGATTATTTACTGATAAAGCCTGATTTAACAGTTACATGACACAATTGTGTTTATTTGCTATGTCATTTATGGTCTAGTAGACATCAGGTTCGGGCTTGTTCATTTTAAGAGGAGCTGGTCCGACGGTCTTGCTGTAAAAAAAGTTAATGTCAAACCCTGTGAACTCCCATGCATATAAGCAACATACACACACAAACAGTGCAATACCTTCATCCAAACTAAAGTTATTTGCTCAACACCATTTTTCTATTGAAAGTAACACTGACCTTGATATTTACAGGCCTCAAATACAATCTTTTATGAATAGTCAAGGTATAGACTAATACATTTTACATACAACCTTTTGATTAATCACAATTTAAATAATCTTGAGTGTATCTTTGAGCCCATTAGCCCTGCAGACTGACCTCGTGGTGTTTGAAGGGCTCATAGTCCTGCCATCTCCAGCTGAACAACTGACCTCCTGTCCCTATGGCTACCAGCTCTGTGTGCATGGCAGCAATATGGCTGAACCGCGGACAGTGACCATCCTGCAAGGTTATTCATACATTATAATGCAGCGATTTTTTTTGCCTTACTGGTAAAAGTACCGGTTCCATACCAATTTAGACAAATGTGCGGGAGAAATTCCTGAAATTGAGGAAATGTGCGTCAGTCTTCAAATTGGGAGATTGGTGTATTTAATTTTTTGCTCCCAAATACTTTAAAATTGATAACTTAGTGTTGTCAAGCTGTCAATATTATATCAACTAAGGTTCAAGCTATAGAGCTGCATAGGGAAACTAACTAAATGTTAAATTTTATTTCTAAAAAAAAACTATAAACATTGGAACCCTGCAATTGGGATTTTTTTTGGACAGCAATTGGAAAATTTGTAGTTTTTTTGCAATTTGGTAAATGTCGTTTTTCGGTACTTTATCAAGAAGGTAAAAAATGCTCTGTAATATCCAAAGTAGATATGACACAGGGATGTAAACTAAGGCTGTAAAATGACACATCATTTGGAATCACTTTAAGACGGACACTATGTCAAGCTCACCATCTTCACACGCCAAATCAAATACAACAACTTCTGAGTGCAATGTGAACACCTCCTGAGTGCGATGTAAACACCTCTAGGGTGCAATGTGAACACCTCCAGAGTGCAACATGAACACTTTTAGTGTGTTCAAACTATTTAAACCAAAATTCCATTATTATTTAATAAGGTTTTCATATTACAATCTGTATTGTTCAAATATCAAAATAGCACAATGAATTTTGTGTACGCTTACTGTCAAGCATTGCAAGCAATATTATA
Source organism: Dreissena polymorpha (assembly GCF_020536995.1). Classification (NCBI taxonomy): domain Eukaryota; kingdom Metazoa; phylum Mollusca; class Bivalvia; order Myida; family Dreissenidae; genus Dreissena; species Dreissena polymorpha. The sequence goes on from NC_068355.1 coordinate 199,439,499, forward strand.
CTATGGTGCACAGTTGATGCCATATTTGCTGCCTATGCTATGACAGCTTCCCCTCACCTTCTCCACCCAGAACTGTGGTTCCTCTCCCAGACTGATGGGACTCACACTGGGGTTTGCCAGTTTCTTGGTGATGTCTGCCGTGAAGCCCTCTACTTTATCACGCTCCAGTGACTTGAGGGCCTCGTCCCGCAGCATGCTGGCATCTAGCCGCCGCCTGTCACGGATACGGAACATCGAGTCACGCTCCCTCTCAGCGGCATCGCGATCAGACCTCTCTCCTAAAGAAGTCAAAACACACTCAGAGTGGCAAGGGCAGACAACTGCTGCTTAGTATTGTCAAGAGTTTCTGGGCCTTTTTTCTAGACCAAACTGTTTACTAAATAATTAAGTTATTTCAGCGATCATGTAATGAAGTATTTTTCTAAATAGCGACACATGAAACTTGATTTTGAGTGGAAACCTTTTTTCTATATTTCCTATCAAAGACCTTGAATGTTGACCACAAGCACTATATATGCAAACACAAATTGAGCTAGTTGTACAATACTTATATGTTAGCATCACAGAGCTCAATTTGTTCTCGAGATATTAAGCCCAAAACATTTTTACATACTTAAGAGACCTTGTGAACAAACTGTTTAATATTCGTTCCCTGGATATTAGGAAATCTATGTATCAAGTTTCATTACAATTACATTTGTTTTAAAGTTATTGAGTGTAAATAATTCTTCATTATGTATAATCAATGACCTCTACACCACACACTACAAAAGCAATTCCAAGCTAGAAATTGATATTAGGTACCTATGTAGCAGGAATGATTTTTACATTACAGTCATATACAATTTAGTATTAAATCTAGTCTTTACTATTTAGATTAACATTCTATTATCAATCTACTATTGTTATACATTATAGATCTTATTCTGCAATTGTTTCCAACTACGGTTGTCTAAGCCTGTGTACATGTTGAATCACTCGTGCATTTTATTTAATACACAGGAGGGCTGTTTCACAACTAAACTAGAGTTAAACTTTACTATAAGCTATAAACCCTTTAAGTCTTTACTGGATAATTTAAATATCTATTCAATGTATAGATTACTTTTGTATGGGTCCCTCTAAAATTAGGCAGTTGCTGCCTTTTTGTGCATAAGATTCTCATGCTTGTCTCTACCAAAAGGGTATATAAGGCTTTGGATTTTTGAAATTTATCGCCGAGTTCAAAAGACACTCAAGGTAACTTTTACCTAAGTCGAGAACGGAGCCATCCCCTTCCCTCTTAATAGTGAATTGTTTTCAATCATTAGATTAATTCATTTTATTAGGACTTGTCAAATAAGATAGGATCATTTTATTAAATTAAGTATTTAAAATATTTATAAAACAGTGATTATGTTTAACATGTGATTATATGGAACAACAGAGAGTCTAAATAAAAAGGTGTCTTGTGTGAAGGTGTTTTGTTTATATACAGTATAAAGGAAATACGAAGGGAAACCTGTTACACCTATGTATGCTGTGTCAATAAATAGTTCAATTTGATATTGAGCTATTAGGCAGAAACCATGTACAGTCCAACCTGTCAATAAAGACCACTCAAAGGATTTGGTCGTTGTGGTCTTTGTTCACAGGTGGTCTTTATTCGCAGGGTCGATCGAAACTTTGCAAAATACCGTATTTTACCATGCATAGCGCGCAGTTTTTTACCTTCAAATTTCAAAATAAAAATTCAGTGCGCGTAATACATTGACACAACGCTTTCCTGGTTGCTAAATCGCTAAAAATCCATTTCGTAATCGTAAATCTTCACAATTGCCGCCATTTTTGTTATTGCAAAGAAACTACACCCTATAATGTTATAGACTGAAGTGGCCGTTGTCGAAACAACAAATAGCGGGAAAGGTTAGGAATGACCAGGGTAGTAACAGTTTTGACAAAAATTAAAAGATGAAAAAAATGTCTTTGTTGGTGTTTTCACACTTCTTCATTGATTGTTTATTAAAAAAAATCGAGGTATATCGATCCCCGTGCGCCGCGGTATTGTTTGTTAAAGTTTTTGTTGTCATGAAAACTCGTTGATTTACAACGCAAAACGTCTTATTTGAACTGAGGCTAATTATTTCAATAATATTTCTCAACTTTGCTTTTGCTTTATTTTGATAATTTAATCCAAAGTTTAATGTTAGCAATTCCGAAAATGTGCACTCTATGTGAATTGACAGTTTGACGTCATCAAAGGAAAGCCGCTTCCTGTCTGAAGCAATAAAGCGACAAGTTTCTCGCCGACAAAATTGGCTTCCTTTGTCTAGCAATCAACATGCCGAACCAATCGTGTGTTTGTTCCTCAATGGCAATCGTCCAATTAAATAATAGCACATGCAAAGCTCCGCCTTCGAACCTTTTGCAGAGAACGGAGGTGGAGTTCAACGGTTAATTGAGCAAGTGTTTTACGTAAGTTGAGTTCCGATTTGCCGAAATTACTAGGCCCTAAGCATTGAAACGACGAATACATTTATCAATGATTTTCCGATCTCTGCATAAATATGCTACTGTGCGAGTATACTACGTAGGTTACAAACCAACAATAGAGATATAGACTCGTTTTATTTTCTTTCAATAGAGACAAACAAATGAAATTTGTCAAATGGCTTTACGCCGATAACGCCAACTGTATGGAATTGAGCGTTCGGGTGTATTCTTTGTCTTACTATAAATACTTATCAACTAGACGCAGTGCAGGCGCGAAATACCGAGTCAAACTGGATTTATTGGGGAGCATCTCTTAAAGGGGAAATATTTAAGTCGATGAAAAATAAAATGGGATCCACGGACGATTTGTGTAAAATTGGACATTGAGATGTTGCGGGTCTGCAGAAGATGTCATACGATGTTGTGAGCGGCGGGTAATGAAAATGTTACACTGTTCAAATGTGAGGAATAGGTAATAGTGGTTCGAATTTAACGCGCAGGGGTCTTGAAAAAACATGCGCAGTGCGCGGCAATAAGGACATAACGGTGTTCTTGAGAGAATAATCTTAAAAATTGTCAAAAATATAGTGCTATGCAACCCATGCTCCTGATCGTATAAATGCTCCCTACTTTTAAACAAAAAATTAAGCGCCCGAAAAACTCAGATTAAATGATTGCGCAATATAAGAATGGCGGCCATTTACGGCCAAATTTTCAGGTTTTTGGTCTTGAATTCTTTTTTTTCTCCATTTTGGCTTTAAAAAATTGCATGCGCGTTATACATGGTAGCGCGCTATACATGGTAAAATACGGTATGCTAGTAGTTTTTTAACAGGTACCTTATCTATGTATGTGCTCTATTGTTTAAATGTTTGAATACTTATGCATGTATAATGAAATAAAGGATTGAAAACACAGTTTTGTTTTACATTTGTATATATTTATTACATGTTGTATTTCTATTCCCTTATGTTTTTATTATTTATTTAATTTATCATATACTGTATAAATAACTATTGACATACATGTATACGTACATCAGGGTTTTTTTTCCTTCTTTGAGACCCGCCGAAAATCGGCCCTTTCCCCTCAAATTTATTTTCCCCTCACCTGGTAAATTTTCCCCCAGATTTCATTTCCTCCCCCCCCCCCACCCCCCCAAATTTTTTTTTTTTTTTTACCTTAGTTAACCTGATTCACTGTAGAAAATAGAAAAATACTGCATAATTAAATTATCTGTTGCCTTGAATTTGTTTTAAAAACAGTAAAATATGTTAAATTGATTATTTTAGACTTTCCTTATTTCCCCCAAAATCTAGCTTTTCGCACAATTTTTTTCCCCAAAATTCGACGTTTCGCGCGATTTTTTCCCCTAAAAAAAGGCCAGGCCCTTTCCCCAAAATCAGATAAAAACCCCTGACGTACATGTACATGTAATTCTACAAAGAACAAAGTACAAAATACACATAACATAGCAAACATTTATACATGAAATACATGAATCACTACTACACAACCAGTAAAGTTGACAATAATGGACAATAAATGACATCTGATATTTATATAAGACTGAAAACATCCAAGAATGAGATTCCAGACAGATACTCACCGTACCAGTAGAAACAACAAAACACAATAAACACTACGACCCCCGTCCCCCTCCACTCAAGACACACACAAAATCAAAACACTCATTTAAAAAATCACTTATTTTACTCTGCTTGACCCTAGAGTCCATCCTATACTTGAACTGACAATTTACTTTTCTATAATCTATGAACGTCTTATTACGGAGAAATTTAAGAAGAGAATGACTATCAAAATGTTTGTCTTTAATAGGCATCGTAAATGATATGAAACCGTTAATTTCCTTAATGAGTTTATGAAAGCCCCAAATTTGTCTTTGATATTTTCGGTAATTAGTACATTAATCGCGAGTCACTTAAATACATAGGCAAATTTTTACACTTTTGACAAACTGTCAAATGCATAAAAGAAGCAGGCGACTACCAATTAGCAATGCATGTTAAATAAACAAACAACTGCTATCGAGTGCAATAAACTGTCACTTGCCAATATCTCCATAGCGACCGACGAGTCCACTGGTAAGATGTGTATCACGTGACAACGCAGCGTCCTGTCGGCCATTTTGTTTGTGAAAGTTGCGAAATCGTTGATTTTTATGATTGCAGTGGTCGTTGTTAGCTATCAAAATGGAGATTTGGGAATGTAAAAGGGTGGTCGTTGGTCTTTGTTCACAGGTGGGCTTTATTCGCAGGTTCAATATATAGTGAAATCGTTCGGGAGGAAATCGGTGTGGTCGTTATTGAATGTTGGTCGCTATTAACAGGCGGTCGCTCAGGCAGGTTGAACTGTATTTATATTTAGTAACAGTGACATTGACCACATCTTTAATCTAAATTAAGTACCCACCAAGGCGAGACCTGGTCCCCGGGCCCCTACTCCTGATAGAGGAGTAGCCAAACATGTCTCCTCCCCCCCCCCCCCCCAAACTACAGCAGAATACTCACCAAGGCGAGACCTGGTCCCCGAGCCCCTACTCCTGATAGAGGAGTAGCCGAACATGTCCTCACTGAACATTGTGTCACTGTCGATGATCACACTGGGGTGGTCTGGGTGCATTCCTGAAACACAAGACAGGGTGACCAGTTAAACACCAATATACAAGAACAGAGTTCTCCTGTTTGCTAAACAACCGCTATCCAAAGACGGTACACGAGACTTATATAGCATACTGACTTTGAAGACATAGAGAATACTAAATAAGAGTTGAAAAAAGTTGAAAGTTCAGTTAACAAGACTTGGCGAGAAGTTCAGTTTGTCATGTCTGGCAAATAAATTCCACACCTTACTAGTATCTTATGTAAACATTTATTTTGGCCGTTTTCTTTTTTAATTTTTAAAGTAAATAAAAGAAATGGCTGAAAACTGCGCTAAAAACTTATAATGATTTCATAAAAATAAACAAACTGAGGTCACTACACTGCACTTGTTTACTGCTTCAACAAAGTTGGAATACACCCCTATGACATGGCATGTTGGGTGGTAAATGCTGGTATTATGATGGGATTGATTTGTATGGATATCTTCAGTAACTGAGGAGCTGCGCCATGAGCGCATGATACGCCCGTCGTTCGCCAATGAAGTAGTAAGGTAATAAATAACCCTTTGAATCATTTTTTTACTTCAGTTTATTTGTATTTGAATACATGGTTTATTTTATAAGTACATGAGCATGGAGCGCCGTCTCCTTGACATTCATACCATATCTTTTTTTGAGTATATGTATGCGTGTATGGAATTCCAATGTTCCAGTCAAATCTCATCCAGTTGAATATGTGAATACTTGATAATTTAACATTGTAACATGGTAAATCCGATACGGTAGGACAGTCAATGAAATAACGAAATTTTGATGAACAAAGTCCCATAACTCTGGAACAACAATTCAGAATTCCGTCAAAAACGAAAGGGGATCAGGGTTTATCAATATTAAGATTGTGTTGAAATTTGAAAAAAATCCATCGAAGGATATTTGAGCTACGGTAGGACATTCAATGAAATAACGAAATTTTGACGAACAAAGTCCCATAACTCTGGAACGACAATTCAGAATTCTGTCAAAAACGAAAGGGGATCAGGGTTTATCAATATTAAGATTGTGTTGAAATTTGAAAAAAATCCATCGAAGGATATTTGAGCTACAGTAGGAAATTCAATGAAATCACGAAATTTTGACGAACAAAGTCCCATAACTCTGGAACGACAATTCAGAATTCCGTCAAAAACGAAAGGGGATCAGGGTTTATCAATATTAAGATTGTGTTAAAATTTGAAGAAAATCTGTCAAAGGATATTTGACGTAGCGTACGACATTAACAGACGGACGGACGGACAGACGGACGCGGGGTATACCATAATACGTCCCGTCATAGACGGGCGTATAAAAATAGAGTTATATGTTAAGCATAACGTAAACCAGACAATTTAATGTAAATTTTTCAAAATTGGAAGTACAGCCATGCAAAGACCGTTTTAAAATAACACATATGCACACTTTCCACTTATATTTTTAGTTTGAAGTAAGTCTCTTTGTTGCAACAATTCCAGTTTAGGCTGAAAGTGTCGTCCTTGATTAGCCCCTGTGGAATGCAAAGGCTAATCTGGAACAATACTTTATGCACATGTATTAAATCCCATTTTCCTCTGTGCCGCTCATATGATAATACGCTGACCTCCATTGCTCATATGATAATACACTGACCTCCATCAAGTAGAGAGATGAGGTCATCAGGTACATAGGAGTCCTGGCTGTCATCATCATCCCCCTCACCCTCATCATCTCTACTCAGCAGGTTGTTCACGGCCAGATTTACATCCAGATTCTACAAGATAGCCAGTCACAAGCAAGGTGAACATCACAATAAATTGACTGATTTACAATCTGATTCTAGTAGAAGTGTCTAATTCACATTTCACAAGGTACCCATGACTTAACTTTCTTATTCACATTCCACAAAGTACCAATTACTCACCTGTTTAAATCACATTCCACAAGATACCAGGGGTTTGATTTGACAACAAGATACCAGGGGTTTGATTTGACAACCACAACAGGGAAGGAAAATGCCTTCACAGGGTAAATTAAACTCTTCCTTTGTATATAGATCCATAAAAGTTAATAACTATTAGAAAAAAATAGTTTGATAGTAAAAGGGAAGAAATGAGCTGAACGGAAGAAAATCACACCCTTGAGATACCCATAACTTCACTGTCTAATTCACATTCCACAAGATATCCATTCCTTAACTGTCAAATTGCCATTCCACAAGACAACCATTACTTAACTGTCTAATTCCAATTCACCAAAAAACATTACTAAACTGTAATATTCAGATTCCACACTATAACCACTAACTGAACTGAGCCATCCCCATTTAACCAGAAAAACCTTTCATATCAATCGTATTCCAATTCTATAAGGTAAATACATACTTACAGAACTGTATTGTTAAAGTTCTACGAGATAAACACAGAACTGTCTTATTGCAATTCTACGTTGCAAACACATTACAATTTAATGTTAGCACACAAAAACACTTGCACAATTGCATTATTCCAATTATACAAATTGAAAACTCACAGAAATGCATAATGCCTATTATGGAAGATGAACACTTTCAAAACCGTTGTATGCACATTCTGCTAAATGAACATTTAAGACCTGTCCACTGCCAAGTCTTCCAGATAAACCTTCAAGAACTGTCCACTGCCCATTCTACAAGATGAACCTTCACGAACTGTCCACTGCTCATTCTACAAGATGAACCTTCAAGAACTGTCCACTGCCCATTCTACAAGGTGAACCTTCAAGAACTGTCCACTGCCCATTCTACAAGATGAACCTTCAAGAACTGTCCACTGCCCATTCTATAAGATGAACCTTCAAGATAAACACTGAACTCTAATATCCCTATTTTAAACAATAAACAGTTACTTAACTGTCAAATGCCAATTCTACAAGATAAACACTGAAACCTTACATTTCCATTCTACACCATAAACACTTACAGGACTGCCTAATGCTACATGATAAACACTTACAGAACAGCTATATGCTACTAGATAAAAACTTACAGAACAGTCAAATGCTACAAGATAAACACTTACAGAACAGCCTAATGCTAAAAGATAAACACTTAATTTAGATTTTGCAATAACGGTTCACTGCCTACTGCAGGGCTGTTCTGTACATGTGACACCATGTACTGGGGTAAGGAGACTCACCGTTCTCTGCAGCTCTCTGATGATCAGGTTCCTGGACTTGCCCTGCAGCACCACCTGGCACTGAAGACAGAATACAGGACACTTTAACATAGCTCATTCAGTATAGCCAAGATTTGCAGCACGTTATCATGTATAACAAGTATTGAAACATCAACAGACCTTAATGATCCAAATGCAGGGTAAATATGCTAGTGTTGTGAAAACATTCAAAGTTAATGGATACATAGTCTTTAATTTAAGACCAAACTACATGTACAAGAGAAGTATTCAAAGTGTCCATGAAATAAACAGATTCGTAACAAACACCACTTGAGAACAAAACAAGCTGCTTCTTTCAATAAGCCAATATGCACTTTGGTGGAAACCTTATCAATATTGATTCAAGGGTATATTGGAAAAAGTCCAAAAGTAGGTTAATATCAAAGTCAAAATGAGTGAGGTCAAGTGATTTGGGAGTGTTGAGTGTTGATAAATAAAATCCACACAAGTTTAAAGTATCAAACGTTTGCAGCAAGCGGTATCCGTTGTTAATAAAAACAAGTCATTTGGGTTAACAAAAAAAACGTACACCTTATAAATTCAACCAAACGTAGGTCAATATCGAGGTCAAAAAAAGATCAGGAGATGTGGGTGGGTTGATAGCATTAAAGATATCAATGCAAGTATCAAGCCTTGAAGGAAGAAAAATACTACTGCTGCCAGTAGAGCCTTACCAGGGTCAAATTAAATGTAGGTCAATATCAAGGCCAAAATGAGGTCTGGTGGTGTGGGTGTGTCCATAGTATTAAACGACATCATTCATTTAAGTATCAAAGCTTTGTAGGAAGCATTATTGATATTAGACAAAACGCGTAATTCTGGTCTAATCAAGATTGGACCCTCTGAATTTATCTTAGTCACAAAGTATTCGATGTCAAGGTCTAAATAAGGTCAGATGATGACAGTGTTGACAGTGTTCAGAGGCATCATCCAGGAGAGAATACAGTTTTGTAGGGAGATGATAGAAAAAACATTTTGTATTCAACTCCCTTTGCACTGACAGACACACAGACGGACAGAAAAATGAACGGACAAGCCACTGCAATATTTCATCCGCCATCTGCAGATGCTGAACTAGTAATTCAAGGACTCTTAACAAGCCTGATGCAGCATCTGCCTACACAAGGTGCAGGACCATGTAACTTTGTGAGGTTCCCATGTTAAACTTTATTGGGTGTAAACACCACGGTAAGTGCTGATTTTTTTCAATAACTTTTAAAATTATTTTTCTTAAGAATTTCAACAAGTGCATAGAAGACAGATTTGTATGCTGCTTATGACAATGTGAAATACATCTAATACGCATGTGTTCTTGTTCAAAATTCGGTATCTACTGCATTCATTGTAAACGACTTTGTCTCACGTGAACCATTTCAGACATATTCAATAATTTATTCTTATATCTTAAGATATCGACACAAACTGCAAGAAAAACTTTTTTTATGCACTAAAAGATTTTTGCTAAATGTATTTCAATAACTTCAGATAAAAATGCAACAAAGGCACCTCATAACGGGTGCCAACGCTCAGCTGCGAAAGCTTGTCAGAATTTTTTTTTTAAAGGTCACAGTGACCTTGACCGTTGACCTAGTGACCCAAAATTGGGTGTGGCATGTAAAACTCGTCAAGGTGCATCTACATATGAAGTTTCAAAGTTGAAGGTGGAAGCACTTTGATTTTAGAGCCAATGTTAAGGTTTTAGCACGACGCCTACAGCGGACGGCAGACGACGAGCTGGCTATGACAATACCTCTGGTTTCTCCGAAAACAGCCGAGCTAAAAATAAAGGTCTTAACGGTGTGTTTACATTCTGTCCAGCCCGAGTGTAAAACACAGGAAACCCAGTTGATTCTGAACCTTGTGCAAGCATGAGTCACGTTTGGGGAAAATTGGGCTTAATGCATGTGCAAAAAGTGTTGATCCAGATTAGCCTGTGCAATCCACACAGACTAATCAGGGAAAAAAATTCTGCATAAACTGGATTTTCTTGAAGAGACTTCCTTTCAAAGAAAAATACAATAAAAGCAGAAAGTGTCACACCTAATTAGTCTATATATACTTCACAGGCAAATCAAGGACATTTTTCACACATGCACAGGCTCATTTATATTGTCTCCCACCTGGTTGATGAGTTCCTCAGGGACCACAGATGCTGGTACCAAGGGACGGGTGCCCACTATGACCCCGGATCTTCTCACACGACTGTTCACGTGCACCGTGCGCTGCATGGCCCGGTAGTTGACAGAGTTGTTGTTGCGCGAGGTGGTGTTGGCGGTCGCCCCAGATACCACAGTGCTCCAACGGCTGCAGAGACAATACTTGCATTTACCCAACCTTAACTTTTCTTGGCCAAGCTTAATTGACTACAACAATAATCCTGTACAAAGTGCACATACGTTTGCTTGTAACTAACAAATGTAAAATTGAATGTAAAGTACAAAGAAAATGGCAGTGAAACAAATTTTTTAAATAAAATTCATTTTAATTATTAAATACTTACCTGTTATCGTATGCTTATACTTTCCAAGGGGAAATAACTCATCCGGAATTTTAACTGGGAATCCGCCACCTCAATACCGTAATACAGGCCAGGTTAAACAGAGTGCAATGCAACCTAGCCAAAAATCGGTAACCAACCCTCAATATTCTTTCAATATATATACAAAAATATTAATCGAATAGCGGGGTGGGAGGTGGGACTTACCGATAACAGGTAAGTATTTAATAATTAAAATGAATTTTATTTAAAAAATTTGTTTTAATGTCATAAATACTGACCTGTTATCGTATGCTGATTTTGCAGCTGCGGTGGGAAGGTTCGTATATATTTTCCCAACACAGTAGAACCCATAAACAGGGTTATCAGCTAATGATATCAAGTAATCTTCGTTAAAACGGTATTAATTATGACTTCTCGGACAGAGTAATATGTCTATGTCGTAAAGAAGACACTACCGTTAGTGAAACCACAACAAGCCCAAACGTATACAAATTGTATTGTTGGCACTTCAGAAAACGAAGATAAAAAGATGACAAGGTGGTCGGATTCCTCCAGTAAACAGCTTAGAGCACGTCAAAAAGTGGGGTGTGATTAATATATGCCCACAAAACAGACAGAGCTCTTAATTCATGTGGTCAGATCCTAAAAAGGAATGAATCCTTAGATAGGATAAGATTAACTTTCCTTAGTCGAGGTCTAACCCCGAGAAATAGAAGCCGCAGACACATCTCCCCCCCCTTTTTTGGGGAAATGAAGAGTGTCTTTGAGAACCTCGAATGGACTTCTGACTAACACTGCTGAGATAGAACTTCAAAGCCCTGATTGCCCAAAGAAGTTTATCCTCATCTTCATGACTACCAGTTTAAGAAAACTTGGAAACTTGAAGGTAGAAGCCATATAGAGGACTTGATATTAAGCAAGGAATCCTGGCTGACACAACAAAGTGAAAACGACAATAGATCCAACTGGAATTGGTCGTATTCAACAGAAAAAGCATGAATTTCACTTCTCCGTATCGTAAAAGCCATAATAAGAAGGAAAACCGTCTTAAAATTATATTGGAACTGTTAATAAGCCTGATGAAAAAGGTTCATAAGGAGCTCATTAAGCATCCCAACATGTTACACAAGTCAAAACCGCTTAAGAAGGTAAAGGAACGAAAAACATAGTGTTGACATTCCATAGTTTGGATCAGTTCCAAAATAGGTAAGACAGCACAGAGTTGCGATGACTTACACAAAACAAGGTATACGAAAGCATAATCTCTATCCTTTGATGAAGAAAAGAACAAATTTCTTATCATCAAGAAAAAGATGAGAAAAACCTCTATGTATCTAGCAGAGTGATTAAGGTAATAACTATGCTCTCAATTACCCAGTAAAAAAATGAATTTCCATAGAACCTTTATACAGTTCTGATGGAATTATCCTTGCACAAATAACAAGGATTGAAACTCTAACAGAAAAACGTTCTTCTGTAGAGATAACTAAAAGTTATTAATGGCCAGACATGAAGTGGCACATGTTTGGATCAGTAAAAATATGTCTCAGTGAGATATGATATTTGACCTGTGAAGAAGTTTCCTGAAAATAATTGTTCAGGAGACTTAAAAGGTCGTAGAACCATAATCCCATGGTTCATTAAGTATATTTCATGAAATTATGGCAAAAACTCAGTTATTGCAAAAACTCACCAAGAAGGCAAGATATTCCAGTTTATGTCAATGGACGAATGTATAACAATCGCACACCCTGCTGGATCGATTTCTGTGAACTGCATTGTTGACGTTGTTCAGCATACCGGTATACACTGCGATATACGATCGCATAACGCTAATAACTAGCGTTTGATGATAAACAACATTCTTTGATATACTATGTACACCATGCAACTCGTCTGCAACTTCACTGCCGCGCATGCGCAATTACATTATTGAACCCAACGGAAAAAAATAATTCGAAAGAAAGAACTGCAGGACAAAAGGTCCAACAGGGCGTTGAGACGAACTGGTATGAGAAAGACGATAGAGAAAATTTGTTGTTCTTGCAAAGAACGAATAAGTTCCTGATTTCCAGTTACAAGGAGTGATAATATGATCACCTCCGTGTCTGTAAGTAAACCACGACCGATGTGTGATAGTTGAAACCATCACAAAGGAATCGTGAAAATGTGTTGTAAATGAAAAACAGCTAAAAAGAATTTTCGCTTTTCAAGATGTAGATGTGCAGGTGATATTCGTTAGGATACCACATAATTGAGAAAATCAAGATACGTTGTTCTATGTGATCGTCCATAACCTTATCTGCTCACATCTGTATAAGATGTAAGGAAGGTTGTGGTAGAATAAACTATATTCTTGCCAAGATAATCTTCTAGTCTAGACACCACTGAATAGTGGTAAATAATGACAAAAAGATGGAAATCTGTGTCATTAAATAATCCCGAGATTAATACAATTATCTTAAAAATAAAGCTGAAACGGACGTAAGAAAAGACGTCTCAGCAGAAGGACCGGTGACCGGACCGGTAAATACCGACCGGTGACCGGAACCATTTGTCAAGGATGGGTGGGCAAAGAAACCACGGCAAGCCGAACTTTCCCACTCCAAACACACTTGAAAATTGGTAGAATAGGACAGTGTTTAACACTTATAAGTTTATGACCTATCTACAGAATATAGCCTCTTCTTGAACCAATAACAGGCGCCTTTAAAATCCTGGATAATACAGGTCGCGAAGTCATCGATTTGCGAAGTACGGAAATATGATTGATAGTGGTACCTCCGGAATCGGAGGTGTGATGGCAGAAAAAGGTGAAAACCCTAGGGGTAACCTTAAGCGGGTCCACGCTTGCCGGTAGAATGCATGGAAGTCTTAAATTCTGACTTGATTAATCTATTTACTTCAAGACTTCTAACCTGGACGAATTCCGAAAGGAATACGACCAGTTATAGGAAGACGGCCTGTTATGGCCAGAAGTGTAATAGAAGAATAACTTTAAGATGAGGTCCCTCCAGATCCTAGGATCTAAGATCTGAGTTCAATAGGTCCTAAGCCATCTACAAGACTGTAGCCGTCAATCTGATAGGCAATCCTATGTATCAGAACTCTTGTTGATTCCAGTAGCTTGAAAATATGCACTGCCGTAGGAGCAATAGAAAAGCAGAAGTCGATACAAATGTCGTCTTGCTAATCCTGCTAGCGTCATTAATGTGTCCCAACTGTTCCGTGACACTGACTGCAAAGTCTGTAGCCGACAGGTAAAGGCGGTTAAAACAATTCATCCTTCGGGTCTCGAACATAAATTAATAGAGGTCAAATAGTAATGTTCGACCTCAATGCTAGTCTCCGAGCCCACTTCAGCCGATCTATCTGCAAGACCAGTAGTCTGCATGTAGCCGGTTGAGATAGAAGTACAAATAACAGATATAGCATGATTTGGTAACCGTCGCCAGTAGAACATCAGTATTGAAAAACACAAAAAGTCATGTAGATTGTTGAATCCATAAAATATAGTATTCAATACAATCATAGCCAGGGGTATACAACTATGTAATGTAGACGATACCCGTGATACTAAAAATTGACCGATGAAAACACAGTGGAATACCGGTAATTGGTAAGTGGTGACTGAACCGGACCGGTCAATGACCGGTAACTGTAGCCCGGTGAACGGACCAGTCATAATATGACCGGTGACGTTACCAGTTAAAGACCGAAAAATGGTGGAATCCATATGGTCTGTTATCAATGTCAAGCACTGCTCGGAAAAGAAGATCATGCCAAAAAAAATCCAATCCGATGGCGATGAGACATCACTTATTCTGACCGGTGATCAGTGATCGGTGATATGACCGATGAATGGTGACCGATGTCCGGTGATCGGGACCGGTTTAATATAACTGCGTCAGAATGGAAATATCTGGTGCAGAAGAATGACCATCCACGAAGTCATCTGATAATGTTAACCGGAAAACAACGGTAGATTATCAGTATTAATAGGCATAAGTGTCCTTGTAGTCGTAGTGGAGAAAAGAACAGCTTATCCCGAAGCCTGAATGTTAAACGAACTAGTGTTCGTATACAACTACGGCTCGGTGACTGCAACATGTGTGGATGCCATAAGAAGAACCATCACACGTGGAATGGAGACATGATATTCCTAAAGGAATAAAATGGAGAACGTCGATATGACCAGTAGGTTCATTAACGCCCACGTGAGAAGTGGCGACATCCATATAACTTCGATGCCGAAATATTGTTCGGCTACGCTGGAAATATTGTCTTCTACAATATTGTCTCCGTGAGCATTGACATGATCGCTTACGAGCGTATCAACGCCGAGAACTGCTCAATGAAGGAGAGGTATGTTCGATAACTATCCAGTGGTGCTCAATGCAGTCCGCTGATGTCTACGTGAAGGTTGACGGCGTCCTCGTTTCCTGCGATGTCGAGATCTGGATCGGCCGAGATGTGGATCGGCTGCGATGAGACCGAGATCTTCTAGAATAACGTCTCCGTGAGTGACGACGTGATCGCTTACGAGAGCCGCGACGATGAGAACTGCTCGACGAAGAAGAGCGTGTCCGATGTCTAATCCTTGATGAAGACGATGTATTCAACGAAGAATAGGAGAATAATTCAATGAAGAAGACCGAGTTCTTCTTCTTGACCGGTGACTGGTGTTATCGGTGGCAGGCCTAACTGATGACTGTTGACCGGTGACCGGAGCGGTGATCAATGACCGGACCGGTAACCGGACCGGACCGTTGACATGACCGGACCGGTTACATGACCGGACCGGTGACATGACCGGTGACCGGACCGGACCGGTGACATGACCGGTGACCGGACCGGTGACATGACCGGTGACCGGACCGGACCGGTGACCGGACCGGTGATCAATGACCGGACCGGTGACCGGACCGGACCGGTGACATGATCGGTGACCGGACCGGTGACATGACCGGTGACCGGACCGGACCGGTGACCGGACCGGTGATCAATGACCGGACCGGTGACCGGTGACATGACCGGTGACCGGACCGGTGACATGACCGGTGACCGGACCGGACCGGTGACATGACCGGTGACCGGACCGGTGATCAATGACCGGACCGGACCGGTGACATGACCGCTGACCGGACCGGCCGGTCAGACGTCGATCAATGGTCCGTGATCAACGTCCCAGGTGACGTACCGGTCATATCATGACCAGTGTTGTCACCGGATAATGACCGTATGGCGGATGCCAAATGGTCCGGCATTGGTCGATGTCCTTGACCAATGCCATCGGGCAAAGACCGGCTGACGGGTGTCGCCATATGGTCTGATGTTGACCGACTGTCTAAGAGACTTAGCATAGTACGGTTGCGATCGTGCCCGATACCCGGTGACTGATACTGCAACTATCATCCATGATCTGCGAAGTCACCGGGTATTTATCCACTCTTGTTTCTGCGACCATCATGTAGTCGAATATATGAATAAAAGCTGCGCCATGAGCGCATGATACGCCCGTCGTTCGCCAATGAAGTAGTAAGGTAATAAATAACCCTTTGAATCATTTTTTTACTTCAGTTTATTTGTATTTGAATACATGGTTTATTTTATAAGTACATGAGCATGGAAATCACGAAATTTTGACGAACAAAGTCCCATAACTCTGGAACGACAATTCAGAATTCCGTCAAAAACGAAAGGGGATCAGAGTTTATCAATATTAAGATTGTGTTGAAATTTGAAAAAAATCCATCGAAGGATATTTGAGCTACAGTAGGACATTCAATGAAATCACGAAATTTTGACGAACAAAGTCCCATAACTCTGGAACGACAATTCAGAATTCCGTCAAAAACGAAAGGGGATCAGGGTTTATCAATATTAAGATTGTGTTAAAATTTGAAGAAAATCTGTCAAAGGATATTTGACGTAGCGTACGACATTAACAGACGGACGGACGGACGGACGGACGGACGGACGGACAGACGGACGCGGGGTATACCATAATACGTCCCGTCATAGACGGGCGTATAAAAAATCCATCGGGGGATATTTGAGCTACGGTAGGATACATGAACAACAATAACATTTAAGGTCACAGTGACCTTGACCTTAGAATGAATGACCTTGAAATGACCAGTGGTCATCTAAGTGTGCTTGCAAACCTTCATGTCAAGTTTGAAGACTCTATGTCCAAGCATACCAAAGTTATAACAATTTTAACATTTTAACATTTAAGGTCACAGTGACCTTGACCTTCAAATGAATGACATTGAAATGACCAGTGGTCATCTTCTAGTACTGGCCAATCTTTATTTCAAGTTTGAAGACTCTAGGTACAAGCATACCAAAGTTATAACATGAAATAAGAACTTTAACATTTTTACATTCAAGGTCACAGTGACCTTGACCTTCAAATGAATGACCTTGAAATGTCCAGGGGTTACTTACTAGTTCTGGCCAACCTTCATGTCAAGTTTCAAGACTCTAGGTCCAAGCATACCAAAGTTATAACAACTTTAACATTTTTACATTCAAGGTCACAGTGACCTTGACCTTCAAATGAATGACCTTGAAATGTCCAGTGGTTACTTACTAGTTCTGGCCAACCTTCATGTCAAGTTTCAAGACTCTAGGTCCAAGCATACCAAAGTTATAACAACTTTAACATTTTTATATAGCTACAGTAGGACATTCAATGAAATCACGAAATTTTGACGAACAAAGTCCCATAACTCTGGAACGACAATTCAGAATTCCGTCAAAAACGAAAGGGGATCAGGGTTTATCAATATTAAGATTGTGTTAAAATTTGAAGAAAATCTGTCAAAGGATATTTGACGTAGCGTACGACATTAACAGACGGACGGACGGACGGACGCGGGGTATACCATAATACGTCCCGTCATAGACGGGCGTATAAAAACAAGAGCAAAGCATATTCAACCATAAACTGGTCACAGACCAGATTATCATACGGCACATAAAATCATTATTTGACCATAATGAAAATTATAATAATACTGCCGTAGATCATAAATTAAACAAAAGTTTAATTCAAAACAGATGAAAAATAAAATGACGATCAATTAGATTGTCATACGGAACGTTAAAATCATTATTGCACACAATGGCAAATGATAAACAATCTGTCAATAGAAGAACACGCTTTGCACGATCTCGTAACACATTAGAAGAACATGCTTTGCACGTTCTAGCAATGTATTAGAAGAGCACGTTTTGCACGTGGTCGTTCGCGCCTGAAAACACCCAGCATGGTAGAAATAAACCATTGTTCGATAAAAACAAGCATGGCTTACCTTTTACAAATGAAACAAAATCCATTAAATCCACACAAATTAATCCGAATGAGAAATAAAAAGATAAATAACACAATTTATCTATTCAAAACCCCAATCAACCAAGTGAAAAACAATATTTTAATTCAGAGCCGTAAAAGACACGTATACACCTGGTTGATCCGGAAAGAATATTGAGGGTTGGTTACCGATTTTTGGCTAGGTTGCATTGCACTCTGTTTAACCTGGCCTGTATTACGGTATTGAGGTGGCGGATTCCCAGTTAAAATTCCGGATGAGTTATTTCCCCTTGGAAAGTATAAGCATACGATAACAGGTCAGTATTTATGACATTAAAATAATTTCATGATCAATTCACTACAACAACATAGCCATGATGGCACTGAAGCACTCACTTGAGACCACAGACACTTTCAGCATACTTGACCCAGATTAAAACATTTCCGACATTTGTAAGGATAAAGATTCTGACAAACAATTTGTCAAGGCCGAGTCATAAATTAGCCCTTGAGTGGTACCATTTTTTTTTTTAAGATTTGACATGGTGACCTAGTTTTATGACGCACCTGACCCATATTTGAACTCAACAAAGATATTTTCTAAATATTCTGACCAAGTCTCATCGAGCTCAAGTCATTAAGGTTACCCTAAAATTGGTATGATTTTTTTTAAAGATTTTAACCCAGTGACCTAATTTCAAGATGCAAGTGACCCAGATTTGAACTTAGCTGTAATATTGTCAAGATAAAAATTGTGACCAAGTTTCAAACAGAATGAGTCATAAAGGTTAAAAGTTTCATATAAGATTTTACCCCTTAAAAAACTTTTTTGGGTTTCGAAAGACCCAGATTCAAACTCATTCTAGATATTGTCAAGAAAAACATTCTGACAGTGTTTCATCTAGATTGAGTAAAAAATGTTGCCTCTAGAGTGGTAACAAGGTTTCTTTAAGATTTACCTGGTGACGCAGATTCAGAAAGAGCCTATGAATTGCCCAGATAAACATTCTGACCAAGTTACATCAGGAATAAATAACTTTGGCTCAGGAAAAGCATTTTCCTGGCATTTGCTTCATCAAGAGGGTGTGTTATTCAATGACAGATTGACGGGTACCAGTACGGGTGTGAAGAACCATTTCTTTTACATAGTACAAGATTGACTTGATTGATGATGGTTTCATAGTACAAGTGTGACATACAGTGTTGGTTTCATAGTACAAGTGTGACATACAGAGTTGGTTGCATAGTACAAGTGTGACATACAGTGTTTGTAACATAGTACAGGTGTGACATTCAGTGTTGGTAGCATAGAACACGTGAAGTGCTGGTTTCATAGTACAAGTGTGAAACACAGTGTTTGTTTCATAGTATAGGTGTGACATACAGTGTTGGTAACATAGAACACGTGAAGTGCTGGTTTCATAGTACAAGTGTGACATACAGTGTTTGTTTCATAGTATAGGTGTGACATACAGTGTTGGTAACATAGAACACGTGAAGTGCTGGTTTCATAGTACAAGTGTGACATACAGTGTTTGTTTCATAATATAGGTGTGACATACAGTGTTGGCAACATAGAACATGTGAAGTGCTGGTTTCATAGTACAAGTGTGACATACAGTGTTTGTTTCATAGTATAGGTGTGACATACAGTGTTCGTAACATAGAACACGTGAAGTGCTGGTTTCATAGTACAAGTGTGAAATACAGTGTTTATTTCATAGTATAAGTGTGACATACAGTGTTGGTAACATAGAACAAGTGAAGTGTTGGTTTCATAGTACAAGTGTTACATACAGTGTTGGTTTCATAGTATAGGTGTGACATACAGTGTTGGTAACATAGTACAAGTGTGACATACAGTGTTGGTTTCATAGTACAAGTGTGACATATGGTGTTGGTAACATAGTACTGGTGTGACATACAGTGTTGGTTTCAACAAGTGTGACATACAGTGTTGGTTTCAAAGTACATATGTGACATACAGTGTTGGTTTGAAAACTTCAATAGTACAAGAGTGACATACAGTGTTGGTTTCATAGTGCAAGTACAATGTAGGTGTTGGTTACACAGTTCATGTAGGTGTTGGTTACACGGTTCAGGTGGTACATACGGTGTTGGTTGGTCTGACACACCAGCCCCCAAGACATCTTGCACTAGGACTAGCGGACTGTCCACGACCTGTGTGGCACTGCGGACACCACTGGCACGCTCTGTCCTCACTGCCTTGCTGGGCCTGAAATAGACACAGTCACAGTGAACTGACTGAATCCAGGCCCCTAGGTGAACACAGACATACACTGCATGGCCCAAGTTGTACCAACAGACATACATGCCATGTGGGGAAATGCATAACTGAGAAAATCACTATGTACAACATGAAAACACAAACATGAAATTATAGGATGTTTAAAACTATATATAGTAACAGCCAAGATAAACAAGAAATGTGTTTGTCAGAAACACAATGCCCCCTAATTTTTTACCTTTGACCTTGAAGGATGACCTTGACCTTTCTGGCTTTCACCACTCAAAATGTGCAGCTCCATAAGATACACATGCATGCCAAATATCAAGTTGCTATCATCAACATTGCAAAAGTTATGACCAAGGTTAAAGTTTTGTGACACAAACAATGACAGACACATACAATGAGAGACACATACAATGACAGACAGACAGGCCAAAAATAATATACCCCCGCTCATTCAATCCGGGGGCATAAAAACATAGGGCTAGTTTAAGGTATCAGCCGATTTGAACCCCTTGCACAGTTATTTTATATATTCAGTGTTTTTCCTTTATATTTAATTGGTACCCTAATCAGCCCAATTCCCTATTCGACCATTTTTTCCTAATTTCATAATAACAAATACCCAATTCACAAAAAATAAATCCCAATTCACAGAAAACAAATTGCCAAAAGGTTGCATAGCACGTTGGTCCCTTTTGTCAAAACTTCTAATTGTACACAATAGTTCAGTATATGGAACGCACAATTTCCAAGGATTACACCAGGGTACCATCATCAGTCCTAAGTAAATGGCCACAACGCTACTGTGGACAAGAACACTGTGGGATGATTAATGTAGTAGGTATAGCAAAGCCAACAAACTGCAACAAAACCACTTAAATTATTCATTGATAGTGATAATAGATTATTCACACATAACTGATTCACAATAGTTTGCATCTTCAGTGCCGTGTAGCAATACTGGAATACTACTTATTAAGTATTATGTAACAAATTTTGTTTTAAATGAAAATAGCCTAACAAATTACAGGTAATGATTATCACTCATACATTTATTCATTCTGACTTTAAAAATTGGGGATCATGTATGAAGTATTGAGTACACTTCCTAGTTGTACGATTCATTACAAAAATATTTCATCCACAGCCGAGACTACTAACACAAACCTTGTTCAGGGAGAGACAGGCTGTCCTAAGGAACTTGAAGCTCAACAGTCCGAATTTAGACAGTGAAAGCTGATACCCTCAAGCACAGTTTCAGTAAAAAGAGAGTTAAGTTTCATGAACTTATCGTAAACTGTTAATAGAAGCAGGATTGTGCAGGAAATCAATCACCACTTTGATGTTAATATGAAACTTATTATTTGTACATGTTTTATTTAATTCTCAGCATAATTAATAAATTTCCCAAATTAGATGAATAGGACGCTAATTTTCCTAATTTGAACCGTACCAGAACCCGTCCCAAAGTGGTGAGGAAAGACGCAGATATTATGCAAGTGTAATGATGACAATAAAACAATAGCATGCATTGAAGGACTGCAAGAAAAAACATAAAATTCTTAGCAGTCATCAAATTAACTTAGATAATATAATGTTAAATTCCAATTTATTTAAACTACTAATTTAAACAAGGGCTGTTTGTAAAACATGCATGCCCCCCATATGGGTTGTCAGTAGTGGCAGCCATTGTCTGAATACATTTTTTGTCACTGTGAACTTGACCTTTGACCTAGTGACCTGAAAATCAATAGGGGTCATCTGTCAGTCATGATCAATGTACCTATGAAGTTTCATGATCCTAGGCATAAGCGTTCTTGAGTTATCATCCAGAAACCATCTGGTGGACGGACCGACCGACATGTGCAAAACAATATACCCCCTCTTCTTCGAAGGGGGGCATAAAACAAATAATAAATTGGCAACATTTGTTTAAAAACACTCCATTCATAAATCAGGTCCAAATTAGAAACAAGATAAGGTCTAAATTAGAAACAAGATAGCCACTATGTCTCTTACGGTTTGGCTGTCTCCTGCCTGTTCAGGTCAAGCCTCTCATTCAGGACTGAGAAGGGAATGCGGCACACCCGGCCATCCTGAAACCAACATATGGTGTCCATCTCAAACAGTGTACAATTAGTTCTGCAGTAAAGGATATATTAATTGTTAAACTTGGTTGTTCACTTTGAAAAGATCTGTCATTTTGCAGTTACAAACTGAAAATTAATTCTAAAATACATAATTTTATACACAAAATGCTACCAGTACTTAGACTTACCTCAAGAAGGAAGGCAAAATACTGCGGCCCTATAACGCACTGTGTGATGACCAGGTTGCGTAGGCAGCTGAGAGCTCCAGATGCTTGGTAACCATGGCGACTAATCCTGTCAGCAACATCACGCAGTCTGTAATAGATATTGTGTCATTAACACAACAACCTCATGTCTGCAACATCACACAGGCTGTAATAGACATTTGTCAACATCACGCAATCTTTAAAAGACATTGTGTCAACATCAGAAACAGCACGCAATCTTTAATAGACGTAGTGTCAAAAATACCCAATCTGTAATAGACATTGTTTAAATAATATGCAATCTGTAATAGACATTGTGTCAACAGCACAACAAACACTCTTAGTTGATTCAAAGATTCCAAACATAGCAATTAGGGGTTTTTATTAAGCTTCACAAAATAATACTTTGTTGTTTTCTGCTGTAATGAACAGTGTTTATAGTTTTGAGCATATCATGATTGCCATAAAATTTACCAAGCCGTTTTAGTGCCCAAGTTGTTTGAGGCTTAAAGTCTTACTGGGTCAAACCAGGTGTGCCCAAAAATAGCTTATATTAATTGAAACACTTCCCATGTGCATGTCAATTGTGTCAATTAAGCCACTATGAACGCTTATCTTTTGCATCACAATGATCTTTTTATATCAGAAAACCATAACACCAACTCAAATCGGTGTTCAAGTGATCAAAGCGATTGTCACATTGCCAAATATACTGACAATTTACAGTTAGACCTGAGCCGAAATACATCACTGTGTAGCAAATGCTCTCAATGCGGAGTCACAGAGTACAATAAGTTTAGGCCAATTAAAATGATTGATAAACTATGAAATGATGGAACCACATGCATGCTTTCTTCACAGGTAACATTACACTAGTCCATAATAAAGAGCTGCGCCATGAGCGCATGATACGCCCGTCGTTCGCCAATGAAGTAGTAAGGTAATAAATAACCCTTTGAATCATTTTTTTACTTCAGTTTATTTGTATTTGAATACATGGTTTATTTTATAAGTACATGAGCATGGAGCGCCGTCTCCTTGACATTCAACAAAGTCCCATAACTGTGGAACAACAATTCAGAATTCCGTCAAAAACGAAAGGGGATCAGGGTTTATCAATATTAAGATTGTGTTGAAATTTGAAAAAAATCCATCGAAGGATATTTGAGCTACGGTAGGACATTCAATGAAATAACGAAATTTTGACGAACAAAGTCCCATAACTCTGGAACGACAATTCAGAATTCCGTCAAAAACGAAAGGGGATCAGGGTTTATCAATATTAAGATTGTGTTGAAATTTGAAAAAAATCCATCGAAGGATATTTGAGCTACAGTAGGACATTCAATGAAATCACGAAATTTTGACGAACAAAGTCCCATAACTCTGGAACGACAATTCAGAATTCCGTCAAAAACGAAAGGGGATCAGGGTTTATCAATATTAAGATTGTGTTGAAATTTGAAAAAAATCCATCGAAGGATATTTGAGCTACAGTAGGACATTCAATGAAATCACGAAATTTTGACGAACAAAGTCCCATAACTCTGGAACGACAATTCAGAATTCCGTCAAAAACGAAAGGGGATCAGGGTTTATCAATATTAAGATTGTGTTGAAATTTGAAAAAAATCCATCGAAGGATATTTGAGCTACAGTAGGACATTCAATGAAATCACGAAATTTTGACGAACAAAGTCCCATAACTCTGGAACGACAATTCAGAATTCCGTCAAAAACGAAAGGGGATCAGGGTTTATCAATATTAAGATTGTGTTAAAATTTGAAGAAAATCTGTCAAAGGATATTTGACGTAGCGTACGACATTAACAGACGGACGGACGGACGGACAGACGGACGCGGGGTATACCATAATACGTCCCGTCATAGACGGGCGTATAAAAACGGACTCGCAGATTCTTTGATAATTTTTGCTGTGATGGCTCTGGGAGTTCATACACACAAACACATACACAACCGCAGTTCTCAGCATCTGATCAGTGCACATCACTACACAGATGGCGTTCGTGACCAATTAAGGAAAGTGATAAATAAACATCAAAAACACATTAAATTCACCTGAATTGCACCCTATGGGCGTTATGCTTTGCATAGACCCATAAAACGACAATATTTCAATACACTATTATTGCTGACATTTTTATGTAGAAATTTGGAACAGTGTAAATATTTGAAAATCTTTATCGACTTAGGCTACATCAAAAATCAAGACGTGCAAATGTTTGCTGCAACCTAACCAATAGCGACACTTTAAGTAGGCAACATGGCGACAGTTTCCAATGGTAGATAGTACAAAACTAACAAATTAAATAAAAAAGCCAGAGCTCCAGATAAGGTTTTGTGAAATTCTTAACGTTACTACCAGATTTTCAAAAAGAATTCTTAACTCTGAAATTTTATTCTTAACGTTACTACTAAGTTTTGGAAAAAATTCTTAACTTTTTTAAATGACCTAAAAATAAATAATAATGGTTATTTTCATGCAAAAAATCAAAATAAACATACTTGCAACTGTATTTATACGAGTTCAACAGTGTCTATTCAGTATTATACAATTTTATTTCTCAAATACCTTCATATACCCAAACTGTGCTTAGATTGCATGCCTTCGATGAATTTTTACATATTTCACAATCTAAACCGGTCTCCCCTTCAATCTTTTCAACGATTAGCCACGGGAATCGTCCCTTCCACTCGTTCAATGTTTTTTTGTTGTTTAAGTTTTGGACCCGTCGTGTCGCGTTTTTTATAGCTTTTCCGACTGTGTCGGCAACTGAACATACAACATCGTATAAGATCTTTTCTATAATGTCTTTCTTGTTATTCAACTTCGGCTCACTTTACGTACAATATGTTAAAAGCGTGTTTTTGCACGCTTTGAAGTTTTTAAAGATGCTCTCTGGGCGCCGCCATTGTTTTTTGACAGAAAGACTGTAGTCACTGTACACACCGCTTTTATTGGAAAAAATGCGCTTTGTTAAACAAACCCGATAACCATTCTATATAAGCACCAAAAAGATCTTTAATGTGCGAAAAGAACTCAATAAAAATCGATACAAACCAATGTAAAAATAATATTCGTAACTGGATTTTGTAATTCTTAATGGTACGACAAGATTTTAAAATAAATACGTAACGGACTTGAAAATAATTGTAATTACGAAAATACGACCCTTATCTGGAGCTCTGAAAACAATAAGTTCTTGCTGTATATTTTTAATGGTACCATTTGCAAGAATTTGTGATTTAGAAAGGTAAACGTAGATAAGTTATTGCAGTATCAGTGCTCATTAGCCCTTGCAGAGGTGATCAAATTTTGCACCTTTGGACGCGCATTGCAACTCTCAGCAACCCTATTTTACTCTTTGGATTATAAATCTGTGAGTTGAAAGTTTGCACTTAGCATTACACAAGCATCATTATTCATAAACCAAAATCTCCATCCACATTTGACAAGTCACATGTAAAACAAGACCATAATCACTGCAGTTTAATATTATTATTTTTTAAATAATAGCATTCAGAGAAATCTTTTTCTGCAAATAAAATCGTTAGACTTGTTCGAAACGAGTTTGATCCATATAAATGTTCTTCGATTATCAGTCCTCTGCGGATATTTGTACTATACCATAACAGCTTCAAATGTTATACTATTGTTCGTTCATAGGTAATTTAAATAGTATAGACATTTTTATTTTTAGCCTTAGATCTACAAGAAAGAAAGAGATCGACGTTCGATATTTATCGCTCAATGCGATTTATGAAGTAAAAGAACTCAAACTAACAACCTTTCATTCAATTGATCATCTGAGCCTGGAAGGGGGTGTACAACAAAGTGTATAGAGGTCATAATTAATACAAGTTATTTAGCACAATTGTTAAATTTATGTGGAGATCAGCATGTGGATTCCATCTTGAAATTAACTGTGCTAAATGTTCGCTGTTACAGGCGTTCTGATTGGTCCATCGCATTAATCACAGTTACCTCCCATTCCATGAAGGATTAAAGCGACATTGTTGCGGGTAATCAATTAGTATGTAACATTTAGCCACGAGTGCGGGTCCGAGTAATAAATGGCAGTGTATCATAAATGCATAAACTTAACACAGATTTTTAGCAGGTATCTAGTTGATAATGAAAATAAGGGTATAACGATCAAGGAAAAGTAATTAATTTATCTTTTTATAAGTTACGAAATTATATTACCATTCAGCTCGAATTTCGAATCATAATCGAAGAATCGGAAACGCTTCTACACTGGGATATCACAAGCACGGCTACTCGTGCAATGCAGCATGATGTTAGTTTACCTTTAAGTCCACGTTGTCCATAAGTCAACGAGCATACCGTTAAGTGTAAGGTTTCACAATATGTACAACGATTATGTAGCTCCATTAAAAAATTGCTTAAAAATTGTCAGACGGCCATCTGACTGATTTTGTGTATGCGGCAATCTAACTGACTGGATATGTGCGGCAATATGACAGTCTTGATGTGTGCGGCCATCTTACTGACTCGATGTATGCGCCATCTGACTGACTTGACGTATACGTCCATCTGACTGACTTGATGTATACGGCCATCTGACTCATTTGATGCATGCGGCCATCTGACTGACTTTATGTATAAGACCATCTGACTGTCTTGATGTATACGACCATCTGACTGATTTAATGTATGCGGCCAACGGACTGTCCACTCTTGTAAGTATTCGTCGATAATTCTCTGTTTAAACAAAGACAAAAGTTAGCCTCACTGCTTTGTGAGTTATTAGACCACACCTAAATCCGTATTTACATAGTAAGTCCCTGACCTGTCCGAACCAGTTGTGTCGCGTGTCGCGGTCGAAGGTCGATACACGACAATTGAAGTCGACACACGACAATTAAAGTCGACATGCGAAGCGACACGCGACATTACTCGCGACTCACTATATGACAGTGGACAATCCAGTCGACAGTCAAGATTTTCTGCAATATTTTTTTTCTAAAACCCAGCGCGATATGCGACACTCAAATCTTGATTGTCGCATGTCGACTTTAAATGCCGAGTGTAATATCGTGCGTCACTTGAATGTCGTGCGTCGACCTCGAAGGTCGACACGCGACAATCAACTTGGCTCTATCTGGATTCCGTATATAACGGATTTCTACCAAGTTCGCCATAAACGTTTACATTTGAAGTTATTATTGAAGAAACAAACGCATCAAACAACTGCAAAACTACATTTGGTTCACAAATATAATTCTTCAGGTTTGATACCAGTATGTTAAGTGATTTAAGGCCCTTACCACGCAAAATGTTTGTATCAAGGTTGATATTCCCGGTATGATTAAGTGTTACACCCAGATATATAAAGTCGTTCACAATTTCTATGTTATCATTTCCAAACTTCCACATCTCATTACGTTTGGTAGCTCCTTGTTTACGGAATACAATATTTTGGGGTTTCGTATATTACAATAGTATATAAACGACCAATAGACATGTGTAGATCTTCCTGCGTTTCGCCTATTACAACTATATCGTCTGCAAACAGTAGTAGAATCAAACATTTGTCTTATTTATTTATTTCCGCATTATGCATAATTTGTCAAAACAGATCGCCTAGGAACAGAGAAAACATTAACGCCGATGGTATCTCCCCATGTCTTAGTTCGACTGCTACTAGTATATTACAATATTTCGAGTATGTATTACAATGTCTAACACAAAATTTAAGTGATTGGTACATCACGGAATACCGTTAGGGCCATCGTGATTACACATTTAAATCCAGAGGGCGAGAATGCGAGAACTCGATAGTACGATGGCGACAATGCGACAATAGGATGGCGACAATTCGATAGTGCGATGGCGGGAATGCGAGAACGCGATAGTACGATGGCGACAATGCGACAATACGATGACGACAGTGCGACAATACGATGGCGACAATTCAATAGTACGATGGCGACAATGCGGTGATATGATGGCGACAGTACGATATGACTATCATCGTAAATTTCGCACTGTCGTCATCGCATTGTCGTCATCGTACTATCGCGTTCTCGCATTCCTGCCATCGCACTTCTCGCTTTGTCGCCATCGTACTATCGCACTGTAGCCATTGTATTGTTGCACTGTCGTCTTCGTAAATTTCGCACTGTCGTCATCGCACTGTCGCATTGTCGTCATCGTACTATCGCGTTCTCGCATTTTCGCCATCGTACTAACGCATTGTCGCCATCGTATTGTCGCACTGTCGTCATCGTATTGTCGCATTGTCGCCATCGTACTATCGCGTTCTCGCATTCTCTCATGGTCACCATCGTACTATCGCACTGTCGCCATTGTATTGTCGCACTGTCGTCATCATGTTGTCGCATTGTCGCCATCGTACTATCGCGTTTTCGCATTCCCGCCATCGCACTATCGAATTGTCGCCATCCTATTGTCGCATTGTCGCCATCGTACTATCGAGTTCTCGCATTCTCGCCCTCTGGATTTTAATTTATTCAACTGACAAAATACGAACTAGCGTAGTAATCAATGGGCTGTGTCGTTTGCATTGAACATGTCCTGTACGGAAACAATTTCGTATAGATCTTGCTACCGTGCATTTAACCAAAAACCAAAACAGGGACCTATACGTTAGTATTGCTTTGTTATAGCATTTACATAAAGCAATTTGCATAAAAGGGCGATATAATGAACACACGTGCGAGTACGTACTTATCGTTTCACCAGTACTATCTCAAAAGAAGACAGTCGCCTTCCTGTCATAGTCAGCATTGACTGTAGGAAGTAACGAAGTACTACTTAGTAGAAGAAGTAATTAGGCCTAGTCTTAATTATGACTGTGTAGCCTACACTCGATTAAACCGTTGTAGACAAATCGCGTATCGGAAAGCACAATCAACCCCATTTGTTTACATTTACTTCCGGAATGTAATGGGTGTTTGGATGACAAATTTTCTTGTGACGATATTATATTCAGTTATTGCGAAATGACATAAGAAAACAACAAACCATTGCAAAAAATCATAATTATGGCCACACCAGCTGGCGCGAAGAAAAAAGCGTAAGTATTTTGTAAAAATACACGCTTGATCATATTGGTTTATTAATTTAAATACATTGTATTTATTTTAAAGGAGCCTTTTCACAGATTTTGGCATGTATTGAAGTTTGTCATTAAATGCTCTATATTGATAAATGTAAACATTGGATCTCAGGGGTTCTGAAATATGCTGTCCGAGTTGTCCGAGTCGTCAATTTACCCTTACGGGCAAGCAGTTTTTGAAAGCTGGCTTGTCCGGGGATAAGTAAAATTTCCGTGGTAAAATTTGTTTCGAGAACGAAACTTCAATATTTTTCGAAAATAAAAAAAGAAGTTTATATAAATAGCTTATGATTAATCTGCGGACTAGCACACTTTTTTTAACTGGAGGTATGTTATTTTCCGATAATAATTATTTAATGTGGTAAACCAGTCCACGAGTATATATAGCAACAGCCAATCACGCATAAGAAAACAATTTTAATCAGGGACCTATGTCCCTGTTTTAATAGAGAAACCAGCACACATGTGTATAGCAACAGCCAATCACGCATAAGAATTTTACGATAACACTTTTCGTACATTGCAAATGGCCGCATACATGTTCTAACGACCTGCATTCGATTTTTATATAATAAAACCACTTCAACGTCTAGCCATGACGCTAATCAGACCAATGATAAAATCAGTTCCGCGTCGGAAAAGAAGAGAAAAGCCAAGTACGAATATGATAAACACACAACGCCAAGCGGAAACGAGAATTTTTTGAGTCTTGGCTAATTGATTTTCCTTGGCTTGAAACGTTGCCGATGTGTGTAAATGTAAACTTCGTAAGGAGTTTCCTTTATTAGGGGATAATTATTTACTTATAATTAACGGAGATTATTTTATTTCAAGTGAATTGTGTAGTCATGTTGAGATTATTAAATATTATTTTATTTCAAGTGAATTGTGTAGTCATGTTGAGATTATTAAATATCCGAGATGGTACATGTATCATGTTAGTCGAACTTGTTTACGCTCTCAAATATTAAGCTACTTTTTATATTGGTAATATTTGGAGTTCCAAAGAATTTAGCCCACATAAAAAGTATCTCTAAATTCTTTGCGCGTCTTATAAATAAGACTAGTATCATGTGTGACTTAAACGTGATCTTATTATATGCACATCTTGCTTGTATTTTTTTATCAATTTTCTAATTAACTATGTTTATAATTTAAAATAGAAGTTAACAAAAGTGTATGCTTGTATTATTTGCTTAATTAGTAATGACCTTTTCCTTTATCTATCTTAAAAGTACGGACAAGTACTTCTTTGGTACGGACAAGTGAATTTATGGGTCCAACTTGTCCGTGGACAATTAGACTCTTAAAATATTTCAGAACCCCTGGATCTAAAAAACTTAAGTAAAAAAAAAAATTTAAGAAAGAAAAAAAAGTAAACCTAGACTGGACTCGAACCACTGACCGCTGCAGTAAAAGTCTGTCACAAAGACTACTCAGCCACCCGTGCTCATACAATTAGTGATCTATTTTATACTTTATATAAGCAATCCTCCTGGTATCACAAAATACAACGACAAAAACAGAACTCTCCAAATTATTAAATCGCTTTATAATTTTCAGGTTTTTAAAGTGTCAAAAGATGCATGATATTTCAGAGCATGGTAAATGTTCAGTATAACTGTTTCCTCATAAATATCGTAATTGCAAGGAAAATTTGGGAATTTGTAAAAAATTGTTTTTAATTTTGTCAATTTACCAAAATTTGAAAAGGCCCCTTTGACAACATCGTCACTATTTAACTTTAAGTAGCACTGGCTACTATGTTTGTAGGAGTCTGTTTGACAATATTTATCTACCTTTAAATAGACTGAATTGCCTGGCGAGCTCTGACATGGCCACCAGGCGGTGGGGCAGTTTTCCTGATGTGGCAGGGCTTTCCTTTGACATGGCCACCAGGCAGTGAGGATGTTTTCCTGATGTGGCAGGGCTTTCCTTTGACATGGCCACCAGGCGGTGAGGCAGTTTTCCTGATGTGGCAGAGCTTTCCTCTGACATGGCAACCAGGGGGTGAGGCAGTTTTCCTGACGTGGCAGGGCTTTCATCTGACATGGCCACCAGGCGGTGAGGCAGATTTCCTGACATGGCAGGGCTTTCCTCTGACATGGCCACAAGGCAGTGAGGCAGTTTTTTTATGTGAGAGGGCTTTCCTCTGACATGGCCACCAGGAGGTGGGGCAGTTTTCCTGACGTGGCAGGGCTTTCCTCTGACATGGCCACCAGGCGGTGTGACAGTTTTCCTGATGTGGCAGGGTTTTCCTCTGACATGGCCACCAGGAGGTGGGGCAGTTTTCCTGACGTGGCAGGGCTTTCCTCTGACA
Organism: Dreissena polymorpha; assembly: GCF_020536995.1. Classification (NCBI taxonomy): domain Eukaryota; kingdom Metazoa; phylum Mollusca; class Bivalvia; order Myida; family Dreissenidae; genus Dreissena; species Dreissena polymorpha. Next base: position 199,471,636 of record NC_068355.1, read on the forward strand.
TGGCCACCAGGCGGTGAGGCAGTTTTCCTAATGTGGCAAGGCTTTCCTCTGACATGGCCACCAGGCGGTGAGGCACTTTTCCTGATGTTGTAGGGCGCTCCTCTGATATGGCCACCAGGCGGTGAGGCAGTTTTCCTGATGTTGTAGGGCTTTCCTCTGATATGGCCACCAGGCGGTGAGGCAGTTTTCCTGATGTGGGAGGGCTTTCCTCTGACATGGCCACCAGGCGATGAGGCAGTTTTCCTGATGTGGCAGGGCTTTCCTTTGACATTGCCATCAGGCGGTGAGGCAGTTTTCCTGATGTGGCAGGGCTTTCCTCTGACATTACCACCAGGGGGTGGGGCAGTTTTCCTAATGTGGCAGGGCTTTCCTCTGACATGGCCACCAGGCGGTGAGGCACTTTTCCTGATGTTGTAGGGCTTTCCTCTGATATGGCCACCAGGCGGTGAGGCAGTTTTCCTGATGTTGTAGGGCTTTCCTCTGATATGGCCACCAGGCGGTGAGGCAGTTTTCCTGATGTGGGAGGGCTTTCCTCTGACATGGCCACCAGGCGATGAGGCAGTTTTCCTGATGTGGCAGGGCTTTCCTCTGATATGGCCACCAGGCGGTGAGGCAGTTTTCCTGATGTGGGAGGGCTTCCCTCTGACATGGCCACCAGGCGGTGAGGCAGTTTTCATGATGTGGCAGGGCTTTCCTCTATCATTACCACCAGGGGGTGGGGCAGTTTTCCTGATGTGGCAGGGCTTTCCTGACATTGCCACCAGGAGGTGGGGCAGTTTTCCTGATGTGGCAGGGCCTTCCTCTGACATGGCCACCAGGGGGTGGGGCTGTTTTCATGATGTGGCAGGGCTTTCCTCTGACATGGCCACCGAGTGGTGAGGCAGTTTTCCTGATGTGGCAGGGCTTTCCTTTGACATGGCGGCCAGGCGGTGAGGCAGTTTTCCATGATGTGTAAAAGCTTTCCTCTGACATGGCCACCAGGCAGTGGTTCTGTTTTCATGATGTGGCAGGGCTTTCCTTTGACATGGCCACCAGGAGGTGGGGCAGTTTTACTGATGTGGCAGAGCTTTCCTCTGACATGGCCACCAGGCGGTGGGGCAGTTTTCCTGATGTGGCAGAGCTTTCCTCTGACATGGCCACCAGGCGGTGGGGCAGTTTTCCTGATGTGGCAGAGCTTTCCTCTGACATAGCCACCAGGCGTTGGGGCAGTTTTCCTGATGTGGCAGGGCTTTCCTTTGACATGGCCACCAGGCAGTGGGGCAGTTTTCCTGATGTGGCAGAGCTTTCCTCTGACATGGCCATCGGGCGGTGAGGCAGTTTTCCTGATGTGGCAGGGCTTTCCTCTGACATGGCCACCAGGCGGTGGGGCAGTTTTATCTGACGTGGCAGGGCTTTCCTCTGACATGGCCACCAGGCAGTGGGGCAGTTTTCCTGATGTGGCAGAGCTTTCCTCTGACATGGCCACCAGGCGGTGAGGCTGTTTTCATGATGTGGCAGGGCTTTCCTCTTACATGGCCACCAGGCAGTGGGGCAGTTTTCCTGATGTGGCAGGGCTTTCCTCTGACATGGCCACCAGGCGGTGAGGCAGTTTTCCTGATGTGGGAGGGCTTTCCTCTGACATGGCCACCAGGCGATGAGGCAGTTTTCCTGATGTGGCAGGGCTTTCCTCTGATATGGCCACCAGGCGGTGAGGCAGTTTTCCTGATGTGGCAGAGCTTTCCTCTGACATGGCAACCAGGGGGTGAGGCAGTTTTCCTGACGTGGCAGGGCTTTCATCTGACATGGCCACCAGGCGGTGAGGCAGATTTCCTGACATGGCAGGGCTTTCCTCTGACATGGCCACAAGGCAGTGAGGCAGTTTTTTTATGTGAGAGGGCTTTCCTCTGACATGGCCACCAGGAGGTGGGGCAGTTTTCCTGACGTGGCAGGGCTTTCCTCTGACATGGCCACCAGGCGGTGTGACAGTTTTCCTGATGTGGCAGGGTTTTCCTCTGACATGGCCACCAGGAGGTGGGGCAGTTTTCCTGACGTGGCAGGGCTTTCCTCTGACATGGCCACCAGGCGGTGAGGCAGTTTTCCTAATGTGGCAAGGCTTTCCTCTGACATGGCCACCAGGCGGTGAGGCACTTTTCCTGATGTTGTAGGGCGCTCCTCTGATATGGCCACCAGGCGGTGAGGCAGTTTTCCTGATGTTGTAGGGCTTTCCTCTGATATGGCCACCAGGCGGTGAGGCAGTTTTCCTGATGTGGGAGGGCTTTCCTCTGACATGGCCACCAGGCGATGAGGCAGTTTTCCTGATGTGGCAGGGCTTTCCTTTGACATTGCCACCAGGCGGTGAGGCAGTTTTCCTGATGTGGCAGGGCTTTCCTCTGACATTACCACCAGGGGGTGGGGCAGTTTTCCTAATGTGGCAGGGCTTTCCTCTGACATGGCCACCAGGAGGTGGGGCACTTTTCCTGATGTTGTAGGGCTTTCCTCTGATATGGCCACCAGGCGGTGAGGCAGTTTTCCTGATGTTGTAGGGCTTTCCTCTGATATGGCCACCAGGCGGTGAGGCAGTTTTCCTGATGTGGGAGGGCTTTCCTCTGACATGGCCACCAGGCGATGAGGCAGTTTTCCTGATGTGGCAGGGCTTTCCTCTGATATGGCCACCAGGCGGTGAGGCAGTTTTCCTGATGTGGGAGGGCTTCCCTCTGACATGGCCACCAGGCGGTGAGGCAGTTTTCATGATGTGGCAGGGCTTTCCTCTATCATTACCACCAGGGGGTGGGGCAGTTTTCCTGATGTGGCAGGGCTTTCCTGACATTGCCACCAGGAGGTGGGGCAGTTTTCCTGATGTGGCAGGGCCTTCCTCTGACATGGCCACCAGGGGGTGGGGCTGTTTTCATGATGTGGCAGGGCTTTCCTCTGACATGGCCACCGAGTGGTGAGGCAGTTTTCCTGATGTGGCAGGGCTTTCCTTTGACATGGCGGCCAGGCGGTGAGGCAGTTTTCCATGATGTGTAAAAGCTTTCCTCTGACATGGCCACCAGGCAGTGGTTCTGTTTTCATGATGTGGCAGGGCTTTCCTTTGACATGGCCACCAGGAGGTGGGGCAGTTTTACTGATGTGGCAGAGCTTTCCTCTGACATGGCCACCAGGCGGTGGGGCAGTTTTCCTGATGTGGCAGAGCTTTCCTCTGACATGGCCACCAGGCGGTGGGGCAGTTTTCCTGATGTGGCAGAGCTTTCCTCTGACATAGCCACCAGGCGTTGGGGCAGTTTTCCTGATGTGGCAGGGCTTTCCTTTGACATGGCCACCAGGCGGTGGGGCAGTTTTCCTGATGTGGCAGAGCTTTCCTCTGACATGGCCATCGGGCGGTGAGGCAGTTTTCCTGATGTGGCAGGGCTTTCCTCTGACATGGCCACCAGGCGGTGGGGCAGTTTTATCTGACGTGGCAGGGCTTTCCTCTGACATGGCCACCAGGCAGTGGGGCAGTTTTCCTGATGTGGCAGAGCTTTCCTCTGACATGGCCACCAGGCGGTGAGGCTGTTTTCATGATGTGGCAGGGCTTTCCTCTTACATGGCCACCAGGCAGTGGGGCAGTTTTCCTGATGTGGCAGGGCTTTCCTCTGACATGGCCACCAGGCGGTGAGGCAGTTTTCCTGATGTGGGAGGGCTTTCCTCTGACATGGCCACCAGGCGATGAGGCAGTTTTCCTGATGTGGCAGGGCTTTCCTCTGATATGGCCACCAGGCGGTGAGGCAGTTTTCCTGATGTGGGAGGGCTTCCCTCTGACATGGCCACCAGGCGGTGAGGCAGTTTTCATGATGTGGCAGGGCTTTCCTCTGACATTACCACCAGGGGGTGGGGCAGTTTTCCTGATGTGGCAGGGCTTTCCTGACATTGCCACCAGGAGGTGGGGCAGTTTTCCTGATGTGGCAGGGCCTTCCTCTGACATGGCCACCAGGGGGTGGGGCTGTTTTCATGATGTGGCAGGGCTTTCCTCTGACATGGCCACCGAGTGGTGAGGCAGTTTTCCTGATGTGGCAGGGCTTTCCTTTGACATGGCGGCCAGGCGGTGAGGCAGTTTTCCATGATGTGTAAAAGCTTTCCTCTGACATGGCCACCAGGCGGTGGTTCTGTTTTCATGATGTGGCAGGGCTTTCCTTTGACATGGCCACCAGGAGGTGGGGCAGTTTTCCTGATGTGGCAGAGCTTTCCTCTTACATGGCCACCAGGCGGTGGGGCAGTTTTCCTGATGTGGCAGAGCTTTCCTCTGACATGGCCACCAGGCGGTGGGGCAGTTTTCCTGATGTGGCAGAGCTTTCCTCTGACATAGCCACCAGGCGTTGGGGCAGTTTTCCTGATGTGGCAGGGCTTTCCTTTGACATGGCCACCAGGCGGTGGGGCAGTTTTCCTGATGTGGCAGGGCTTTCCTCTGACATGGCCATCGGGCGGTGAGGCAGTTTTCCTGATGTGGCAGGGCTTTCCTCTGACATGGCCACCAGGCGGTGGGGCAGTTTTCCTGACGTGGCAGGGCTTTCCTCTGACATGGCCACCAGGCAGTGGGGCAGTTTTCCTGATGTGGCAGAGCTTTCCTCTGACATGGCCACCAGGCGGTGAGGCTTTTTTCATGATGTGGCAGGGCTTTCCTCTTACATGGCCACCAGGCGGTGGGGCAGTTTTCCTGATGTGGCAGGGCTTTCCTCTGACATGGCCACCAGGCGGTGGGGCTGTTTTCATGATGTGGCAGGGCTTTCCTTTGACTTTCATTTTGATACTTTGACTCTTGGTTTTTAATCTTCAGGGTTATTTTTTATGTATTAAAATAATATAAGACAGAAGAAAAGGAAAGACAATTATGTGACTGAAGCCACAACGTTAGGAATTACATTCACAAATAATGAAAAGGATACAGTTCTTAAAAACATAATACCTAAATTACAGAATTTTAAAAACTGCTTAAAATCATGGCATCATCATAAACTTACACTAATCGGAAAAAACACAGTATTGAAAACATTTGCACTTCCTAAATTAATATATGTATTAACAGTTCTCCCAAATCCACCAAATGATGTTATTAACGATACAAAATCAGCAATATTTAATTTCATATGGGACGGTAAGCCTGATAAAATAAAAAGAACTCAGTTAATTCAATCTGTAGAAAATGGAGGTATCCAATTAACGAACATTGACTCATTCATGAATGCAATCAAATGCAGCTGGGTTAAACGATACCTAGATAATACCAATACGAGTAAATGGAAATTATTCTATCAGAAAATCCTTAAAAAATATGGTGACTCCTTACTCTTTGAATGTAATATCAGTAATACTATCTTACATGAAATTGCAAACGAAAACATATTTCTGTCTGATGTTCTATCAGCGTGGAGTGATGTCACTCATAACCTAGAGACCCAAACCAGCAGTAAAACAATTTTATGGAACAATAAAGACATAACTTCAAACAATAAGACGTTTTTCTATAAAGACTGGTTTGAACGAAGCATTAAATATGTCGACCAATTATATGACTACAGAATTAAGGATTTCTACTCTTTTGATAATATATGCTACATATACGGAATACCTTCAAATAATTTTCTGAAGTACTACACACTAATCAAAAGCATACCCACACATATTAAATCTGAAACCAATACAAATAATACACCATGTACTCAAACAAGATTTGTAGAAAACATACTTGGAAGAAAAAACAAAACAAATAAAATATTTTACACACTACAAATTAAAAACCCTACAGAAAACTCCAAAATCCCAAAAAAATGGCAAGTCCTTTTTGGAGAAAAAGAACTTAATTGGAAACACATATTTACCATGCCATATAAAGCAACTATTGAAAGCACACTGAGAAACTTTCAATATAAATACATCCATAGAATTATAGCTACAAATAAATATCTCTTTAAATGTAAATTATCTAACTCAAATCTGTGTGACTTCTGCAGTGAAAACATTGAAACTATAGAACATCTTTTTTGGGAGTGCAAACACATCCAGCCTATTTGGAATCAATTAATATCTTTTCTTGAACAACATCAACTAAACGTTAAACTATCTTTCTTAAATGTAAGTTTCGGAATTAACTCATTGAAATCAATAGACTGTAATAATATTGTGAATTTTATGGTTATATTGATGAAATATTTTATCTTAAACATGAAGTACAAAAAACAAGTACCAAATTTTAATTGTTTTGTCCATAGTCTTAAACTAAAAATCCAGATTGAGAAAGAAATTGCCCTCAGTAATGACACATTACAAATCTTTGAACAAAAATGGAATCGGATTAAATTCTCATAATGTTTTGTCCACTTATATACATTTCACTCTAATGTTAGTTTACCTCTCTAAAATAGTTTTTTTTTTTTTTTTTTTTTTATTCTTATTTTCAATCAGACAAGATCATTGTGAATATACAACAAAACACACAAGTCCAGTATGTTTTCTTCCAACTTTATACAACTCATCATTTCCCATAACTATTCCTCTGTTGTTCTTTTCTTTTCTCTCTAAAAATTTTATATATATATATTAGCATATCTTGTATAACATGTCTGAACTATATTGCTTTGTACAATCACTATGTTGTATGATCATATACTTGTTTACATTGTATGTATGATATTGAAAAAAAAAAAAAATTATGTGACTGACACACAGAGCTGTTAGCATATTAGACAGGTTTGACTTAACTTTCTTATATAGGGTAATCCCTTCACAGCTACTCTAAGATACTAGTAAGCCCTTTATGGCTAAAGTGAATCTAGGAGTCACATGTTTGCCCAAATCTTGTGTGTGAGAATGACACCTACGTAGAGTTTGAAAATAATTCAGGTTTGTTGAAAAACATAGCTAAGGGTGGGGCAGTTTTTATTCTTTGGCTTTAGTGAAAACATGTGAATACATCCTGCTCAGAACAGTTAAGTACCAGTACCTTCAGGTCTTAGGTGAGCCACCTACAGCATTGGGACGTCTTGTTTCATTCATGCACAAGATCCGAATGTGGTGAAACTTGATATACAGTGTCCTTTTCAGATGGACCTGCACATATGTCATTTTGTTGTGCTTCTAGGATTTTCTGGAACTTATTGCTGTTTAGTTAAAATTATCAAAATTATGCCATTATATATGTGTTAGTTAGAAGATGAATGTTTAGTCAGCTTCCTTACCAAAGGGTCATGCACCTATTGACATAAATAAATTAGGTTCCAATCTTCTGATCCAGTTATTGCCTCCATGACTTGTTGCCCTGTTTACAGTAAACCGAGACATGGACAAAGCACACCATTGTTGAGCATCCATCAGCTCCACAGATAGTCTTGTTTTGGAATGCCCTGATAAATTTAACGTTTTGTTGATTCTTTTTCCCACATAATAAAATTTCTTTGACATGTGCTTTGTGTTTCAGTGATGCTAAAGTGATAATACTTGGTGATTATGCAGTAGGCAAGACTTCATTGATCAGCAGGTACATTGATGGAAGCTTCAACCCTCATGAGCCAGTGAGTAGTGAGATCATGGCCTGACAGCTGACTCATAGTGAGATCATGGCCTGACAGCTGACTCAATGAGTAGTGAGATCATGGCCTGACAGCTGACTCAGTAGTGAGATCATGGCCTGACAGCTGACTCAATGAGTAGTGAGATCATGGCCTGACAGCTGACTCAATGAGTAGTGAGATCATGGCCTGACAGCTGACTCAGTAGTGAGATCATGGCCTGACAGCTGACTCAATGAGTAGTGAGATCATGGCCTGACAGCTGACTCAACACACAAGTTGATATATGAGAATTGCTCTGAGAAAACATGGCTTTATACAGGTGCGTTAAGTGCCTTCACAGATAAGCAGTCAGCACAGGCTAATCTGGGATGACACTTTCCACGTAGAAATCAGTTGTTTAGAAAGGGCTTCCTTTATATGAAATTTACTATAAAAGCCAAAAAATTCGTCCCTGATTAGCCGGTAGGGACAGCCGGTAGGGACTGCACAGGCTTATCTGAGAATAATACACAAACCAATTAAGCCCCATTTTCCCAGAGTGTGGATCATAATTTATACGATTTAGGAAGAACAGTTCTAAGTGTTTTCTTTCATATTTTATCTTCATAAATTGTATAAATCGCTCAACTGTGAGCATTTTGTGATTTCCTTTTGTTTCTTGTGATTCATTTGTTGTGTGTACTGCATGCTAAATGTTTTCCATGTTGAAACTCTAGAGACCAAATTTACTAATCAATATCCATGAAAGTGTGTCTGAACATTTCTTCTAATGATATCATGGATGAGTTTAAAAATGGTCCGGGTCTGTTGAAAAACATGGCTGCCAGGGGGCAGGGCAATTTTTCTTGAATGGCTATAGTAATACCCTGTTAACACTCTATAAATCATATTTAAAAGTCCAATCTTTATGAAATTTGGTCACACAATTTGTTTTAATGATATCTGGTATGGGTTTTGAAAATGGTTCCGGTCAGTTTAAAAACATGGCCGTCTGGGACGGGGCATTTTTCCTTATATGGCTATAGTCAATTCTTGTTAACACTTTACTTAGTAAGAATCTTGTTTTTATGATTTCTCGGTCAAAGTCTAAAATTCTTTCTGTTTGTTGAAAAACATGGCGAGTGGGGGCGGGCAGTTTTCCTTATATGGCTATAGTGAAACTTGTTGAAGCTTTATTAGCCACATTTATGATTTATTAGCCAATCTTCATTGAGCTTTGGCAAAACGTTCGTCCCAATCAAATCTAGGCTGAGATTGAAACTGGGTCATGTGAGCTCAAAATCTAGGTCACTTGGTCAAATTAAAAAAACGTGTTATTTCTTTAGAAGTCACTTTGGTCCAATCTTCATGACTCAGCTCACACTTGCTCAGAATAGTCTAGGTTCTTTGGGTCTCGGGTGAGTGCCTTAGGGCCCGGGGTCTCAGGTGAGTGCCTCAGGGCCCGGGGTCTCAGGTGAGTGCCTTAGGGCCCGGGGTCTCAGGTGAGTGCCTTAGGGCCCGGGGTCTCAGGTGAGTGCCTTAGGGCCCGGGGTCTCAGGTGAGTGCCTTAGGGCCCGGGGTCTCAGGTGAGTGCCTTAGGGCCCGGGGTCTCAGGTGAGTGCCTTAGGGCCCGGGGTCTCAGGTGAGTGCCTTAGGGCCCGGGGTCTCAGGTGAGTGCCTTAGGGCCCATGTCCCTCTTGTTTTATTCACTGATAAAGTTCAGATAACCAAAATGCATTATATTTAGAATAAAAGCTCCATAAGTTTAGCACTAGTCATATCCAATAATTTTACTTACTTAACGCAATAAAAATTATATTGAAGCATTTAATATAATGTAAACTAGCACTAACAAGTTCCTAACTGTTGGGCAACAGTTAAGTAATATCTGCATCAACTTCACGAAAGAATTTTCTCTGTTCTCAAATAAAAATTATATGACTTTTGGCTTATAGACAATCACTGGTACCTGTATATATTTGTGAAAATTTGTTGTAAATATGCATTCGTGATTATTTTTATTTTCCTTTCTTTACAATTTCCATTTTTTCAGACGATCGGGGCTGCATTTTTCTTGAAGCAGTGGGGATCATACAATGTTGCAGTTTGGGTAATACTGATTTCCCTCATTATTATTCGGCTAGAGTAAGTAAGATAGCTGGACTGCAACAAATCTCTCTAGTGATTGCCATACTTAAACTCTTCAACATTCTGACACAGACCTGACACACATTTCATACCATTATTTGTTATACTCGTTTAAATTATTTGTTAGTCAGTTTGCCAACGACAAGCTTAGTTATATATTTCCTGAACTTGTTTAATATATAATGTTATGAAATGGCAATTGTGTGATCCTATATATATGGACTATTATGTGCTGTATATCAACCTTGTATTTATTTATTAAGAGTGAAAATACATGTGTATCAGCCTTTTATATACTTATTATAAGTTGCCTTTTAAATGTTTATTATCCTTATTTTATGTATTGTGCATACTTAATTATAATGAGGGTATATGCATGTGTATGTATATACCATGAAAATACTTACAATCAATCAACTTTGTATATACTTATAACAAGTGTGTGCACATATGTATTAACTTGTACATACCTTTTATAAGTGTATATACATGTGTCTCAATGAGGCATATACATTGTAGGTACGAGTTAACTTTATATTGAGTTATTATAAGTGTATATATATATATGTTATCAAATCTGGTATATAGGTGTGAATAAACGCTGTCAGTGCTGTATGTGAGCTGGTATGTTCAATCGCAGGATACGGCTGGGGATGAGAAGTACACCGGTCTGTCCTCTTCTTAGTCTGGTATGTTCAATTGCAGGATACGGCTGGGGATGAGAAGTACACAGGTCTGTCCTCATTCTAGTCTGGTATGTTGAATTGCAGGATACGGCTGGGGATGAGAAGTACACTGGTCTGTCCTCATTCTAGTCTGGTATGTTCAATTGCAGGATACGGCTGGGGATGAGAAGTACACCGGTCTGTCCTCATTCTAGTCTGTTATGTTCAATTGCAGGATACGGCTGGGGATGAGAAGTACACCGGTCTGTCCTCATTCTAGTCTGGTATGTTCAATTGCAGGATACGGCTGGGGATGAGAAATACACCGGTCTGTCCTCGTTCTACTGTAGGAATGCTGGAGCAGCTATCCTGGCGTTTGACCTGAACACTGCCAGCAGCTACGAGTCTCTCTGGTCAGTTCAAGCAATCAGAATACTAGAGGGTGGTCAATATATGAGACGCACTCTTGGAAAACAGAAATTAATGTATGGCCTAAAGTGTTGTCCTAGATTAGCCTTTGAAGTATGCACAGGCTTATCAGGTTAGACACTTTCGTAAATTTTGTTTGGAAGAGACTTCCTTTAAACAAAAATTATCGCAGAAGCAGAAAGTGTCATCCCTGAAGCAGAAAGTGTCATCCCTGAAGCAGAAAGTGTCATCCCTGAAGCAGAAAGTGTCATCCCTGATAAGTCTGTGGAGGCTAATCTGGAGCTACATTTCACACACATGAATTAAGACACGGTATATTAAAATATTACAAAAAAAAGGAAATTTATATATTTTTAGACCCGTTCTCACATGTTCGCTCATTTGGATGTTCATTTATAAGATTAAAGCGCACTATTATACACTCATGTACAAATCCCTATGGGGGTCTGTCTGTCCTTCCATCTGTCTGTTCATGCCAGATGCATGATATGATAATGAGAAATGTGCTTGAGCAATTTTAAAATCCTTTGTTAAATATTTCACAACTCATGCCTCTAAACCCATTTTGCCTAGCGTTTAGAAAAAAGGCCTTGGCAAACAACGCAGACCCAGAGCATTATGAAACTTTTGTTTCAATAAATTTCAGGCAAGTTTGAAAATGGCTCTGCTTTAATGAAACAAAGGATTGCCAGGGGGCGGGATATTTTATTTAATGTTCATCATGAAATTTGCTCAAAACATTTGTCCCAATGATCTTGGCAAAATTTCAAACTTTGTTTAATTGGAATTGAAAACTACGTGATAATGTGTGAGCATTCAAGAAGCTGCTTGAGAATATGTCCGTTACAATAATATCAATACCAAAGGTGATGGGATATACAATTAACGAAGTCTGTCCATCTGTCTGTCAGTCTGTCCCTCTGTCACAAAACGTTTCATGGTTGTTTTGAATTGTGTATCTTTTCATGGCTATATATCAGATATGCTACACCATTTCAATATGAAACAGCATGGGTGTATAGATATCAGTGAGAAAAATTGCAATGCATTAAACAATTACCTTACACTCTAACATTTTGTTAGGATTATACCAAATATAAAGGGATTTGCACCCATCCATTGAGAAATTCAACAAATTTGCTTGTTACAACTTGTAGTAACATATACCTTGAGCCTCATATATCCATCAGGTCTTTTGTTTTTTAAATGAACACTGCTTAATGCAGGTCGGTAAAGTGTTGTCCCAGATTAGACTCTGCACAGGCTAATCAGGGACGACACTTGCCACCTAGACTGAATTTTTGTTTAGAAAAGGCTTCCTTTAAACGAAAAATACTGTAAAGTTGGAACATGTCGTTCCATATTAGCCTGCGCGTACTGCACGGTGTGTACAGTGTGTTAGATTGAAGGTATAATGATCATGTGGTACTGCACGGTGTGTACAGTGTGTTAGATTGAAGGTATAATGATCATGTGGTACTGCACGGTGTGTACAGTGTGTTAGATTGAAGGTATAATGATCATGTGGTACTGCACGGGGTGTACAGTGTGTTAGATTGAAGGTATAATGATCATGTGGTACTGCACGGGGTGTACAGTGTGTTAGATTGAAGGTATAATGATCATGTGGTACTGCAAGGGGTGTACAGTGTGTTAGATTGAAGGTATAATGATCATGTGGTACTGCACGGGGTGTACAGTGTGTTAGATTGAAGGTATAATGATCACGTGGTACTGCACGGTGTGTACAGTGTGTTAGATTGAAGGTATAATGATCATGTGGTACTGCACGGTGTGTACAGTGTGTTAGATTGAAGGTATAATGATCATGTGGTACTGCACGGTGTGTACAGTGTGTTAGATTGAAGTTATAATGATCATGTGGTACTGCACGGTGTGTACAGTGTGTTAGATTGAAGGTATAATGATCATGTGGTACTGCACGGTGTGTACAGTGTGTTAGATTGAAGTTATAATGATCATGTGGTACTGCACAGTGTGTACAGTGTGTTAGATTGAAGGTATAATGATCATGTGGTACTGCACGGTGTGTACAGTGTGTTAGATTGAAGGTATAATGATCATGTGGTACTGCACGGTGTGTACAGTGTGTTAGATTGAAGGTATAATGATCATGTGGTACTGCACGGTGTGTACAGTGTGTTAGATTGAAGTTATAATGATCATGTGGTACTGCACGGTGGGTACAGTGTGTTAGATTGAAGGTATAATGATCATGTGTTCAATTCGCAGGGCAAGGTTCCTACCCCTGCTGGACGCTGCACACGAGGACTGTCTCAAGGTTGTCGTGGGAACCAAACGGGATATGCTCAAGGAGACTGACCGCGAAATATCTGTTGATGAAGCAATCGAGTTCTCCAAAGAAATCAACAAAAACATTGACCTTTCAAGACTTAAAGGGGACCCGTATTTTGAAACTTCTGCCAAAAGTGGATACAATGTATCGCGGGTGTTTGAATATATGTTCCAGTACTGTTTGCCGGACACTAAACTGCAGTTGCCAAGGGACACTATAGTGGTCAGCAATGCAGCGCAGCCTGTGTCCAGTCGGTGTTCATGTTGAAAGTCATAAATATTTTGCCTACTGCATTCTTGTGTTATATGAATTTGGTTGATTGGATGTTTAGTACCTTATCATTAAAACTGTGCTTGACATTACTAGTACTACTGCATGGTTCTTCAAAGGAGCTTCGTTCCTGAAAAACAGGGCTTAATACTTGTGCTTAAAATGGTAGTTCCAGATTAACCTGAGCTGTCTCCAGTCTAATCAGGGACGATACTCTCAGCTTTTATGGAATTTCTGCTTTAGGAGGTCTCTTCTAAACGAAAATTCAGTCTAGGAGTAAAGTTTCATCCGTGATAAGCCTGTGTGATGACTCTTTACACACATGCATTAAGCCCAGTTTTCCCAAAACGAGGCAAAAAATGTCATGTTCTGCTGGTTAAGGCACATAATATGTTTGTTTTCATGTAACAAGACCAACAATACGGTGGAATTTTGTTTAGTCCATGCCGGTTTCCCCTCCGTCCGTGGTTACCGGTAAGTTCTGTCAGTCTCTCTGTTGGTCCATCCAATAAATTGGATGATATTATTTGTCAATAACTACTGGAAATTCTTTGTTTAACTTAGTATTTGTATAAATTTGTATAAATGATAAAGCAATGCTTTTTTTTCCCCCAAGGTCAAAATTCAAGTAACTGTTTCTTAAATTAGGTAAAAAAAAAATCAAAGTCAAACAGCACATTTGATATGATCATAAACTTTGTTTACTCATTGGGCTTAAATCAGTTTGTCATGTTTATCCCTACCGGTCTCTCTGTTTTCCACACAAACTGAAAAATCTCCAAAAGTAAAAATGCGATTATGAAACGTGGTATAAATATAAGAGCTTATGACAGGATTATGAAGGGCTTTTAGTTTGTAAAGAGGTCCAAGGTCACTGGACTGGTACTTCTATTTATACTGAATACTGCCATAGCAAATAGCTGGATAATGACATGAGGTATGATAAAAAAAAATTGTATACACCTGAATAGCATTATGAGGTTTATGCACAACATCTTTTCAACATGTCAAACGGCTGCTGAACTTTTAAAAAAGAAAGAAATTTAATCTAAACACTGCTTTTAAAATAAATATTGCATTTGATAATGAAACAAGATAAGAATTGCATCAAAGGGCGTCGGGAATTTCAGTGTAAAAGGCACGCAATGAAGTTACATGGAACGATTTTTTTTCTACTGTAAATATTAATATATTGGCCGATTATTTCAAACAAAATAGAAAAAGATACTGGTATAACCATTATCCATGATTTTGTGTTATAACCCCCAAATAACCATTATCTATGATGTTGTGTTATAACCCCCAAATAACCATTATCTATGATTTTGTGTTGTTACCCCCAAATATTCCATAGTTCATTTTATAAACATTGGTTTCTTTTTTTTTTTACTGTCATCCGTGTGCAATTTTCATTAATGGAACAGAACTGTGTAGGTTTTAAAAAATCTGCTTCATCTCGCCAAATTCTAATTCATAGTGTCACCTAAAAAAAGTCCATACCAAAGGGTCCATTCCACCTGGATAGTAAAACGTGTCGCGCTTCGTGCTAATTAAGGAAACGGAAAAAGTGTCACAAAACGCGCATTCACAGTGTCACCTAAAAAAGTCCATACCAAAGGGTCCATACCACATGGATGGTAATACGTGTCGCGATTTGCGCTCTATATGTGGTTCTAAAAAAAACAACACCGAGGAGTGCTTGACTCTAGGGAAACAGGTTGCTGGGACACAGCTCCTCCTTGATAAGCGGCTACTTCCTTTATCACAACTCATTGTTACAATTAATAATACGTGTCGCGCTTTGGGCTCTATATGTGGTAGGGATAGTACTTAGGGCCTATGATAGATAACCATAAACAACATCAAAAATACATGCATAATAGATGTGTTTTTACATTTATTTGTTAATATTAAAACACATGTATTAAGATATTTAAGAGATGTAAGAAATTTTAATTAACGTTATCCCCGCGCGGCATCCATTAATTTTAATAAAAATGTACTGTAAAAGTTTTAATGTGTTTACGAACCCCCCCCCCCACCCTCTCACACATATATTTCATGGGCATAATAAAAACAAAAAATGGTTACAATAAAACAGTATATTTATTTAAACTAAAATGTCTACATCAAAACAAAACGTTAACATAGAACACAGATAAAATAATTTGATTCTACTGGGGCTCGAACCTTGGACCTCTCACATGTGAAGCGAGCGTGTAACCACTACACTACGGAACCCCTTGAAAAATCACCTTCTAACTAAGATATGTGGCAGGGAACGAGATTTGGACCCATCTGGTAACAAATGACTATTTTAGTTAGGCATATATTATGAAAGTGCTACATCTGACAAATCAAAATCTGAAATTTGAGCATCCAATTCCTAACAAGAGGCCCATGAGGGCCTGAATCGCTCTACTGCTATAAACACTGTGCAGGTTTGGAAATAATAAGATGGAAACTATGTACTTAAACGCGCAAACAAGCAGAATTTTCTCAAATTCAAGGGGAGATAATTGTGTACTTATTTCTCCGATACTGCTCACATTCAATAGGGTTCAAGTCCTCATGATATACAGATACTGTGCAAATTTGGAAATAATTGGATGATAACTGTGGAATTAATTGCGTAAACAAGCCGGATTTCAAAAAATTTTCATATTCAAGGGGAAGTCATTCTGGACTTATTGCTTCGACATTGCTCTTTTTAAACAAGGGCTGTTTGTAAAACATGCATGCTCCCCATATGGGCTGTCAGTTGTAGTGGCAGCCATTGTGTGAATACGTTTTTGGTCACTGTGACCTTTGACCTAGTGACCTGAAAATCAATAGGGGTCATCTGCTAGTCATGATCAATGTACCTATAAAGTTTCATGATCCTAGGCCTAATTGTTCTTGAGTTTTTATCAGGACACCATTTTACTGTTTTGAGTCAATGTGACCTTGACCTTTGACCTGAAAATTAAAAGCGGTCATCTGCCAGTCATGATCAATGTACCTATGCAGTTTCATTAACCTAGGTGTAAGAATTCTTGAGTTATCATCCAGAAACCATTTTACTATTTCGAGTCACTGTAACCTTGACCTTTGACCTAGTGACCTGAAAATCAATAGGAGTCATCTGCCAGTCATGATCAATGTTCCTATGAAGTTTTATGATCCTAGACGTAAGCATTCTTGAGTTATCATACAGAAACCATTTTACTGTTTCGAGTCACTGTAACCTTGAACTTTGACCTAGTGACCTGAAAATCAATAGGGGTCGTCTGCCAGTCCTGATCAATGTACCAATGAAGTTTCATGATCCTAGGCGTAAGCATTCTTGAGTTATCATCCGGAAACCATTTTACTGTTTCGAGTCACTGTGACCTTTACCTTTGACCTAGTGACCTGAAAATCAATAGGGGTCATCTGCCAGTCATGAACAATATGCCTATGAAGTTTCATGATCCTAGGCATCAGCCTTCTCGAGTTAACATCCAGAAACCATTTTACTATGTTGAGTCACTGTGACCTTGACCTTTGACCTAGTGACCTGAAAATCAATAGGGGTCATCTGCCAGTTATGGTCAATGTACCTATGAAGTTTTATGATCCTAGGCCTAAGCATTCTTGCGTTATCATCTGGAAACCATTTTACTATTTCGAGTCACTGTGACCTTGACCTTTGACCCAGTGACCTGAAAATCAATAGGGTTCGAGTCCTCATTAATATAAAGACACTGAAGAAGTTTGGAAAGAATCGGATGAAAACTGTGGACTTTATCATGGAAACGCACGGACGGACAAAAACCACTTCATAACAGCAATATAAAAAATGCCCTTGACAGATATGAAACATCATAAATATGTTTATAATTTAAAAAAAAATGTTTGCACATTTTCTTGAAATAGGTGTGTATTCAGAAATTGAACAGTTTGTATAGCTACACATTTGAAACTAAAATAAACAAAGGCTCATGATACAATTTGTGTTGTGCATCTATACTGCCAAGACATTTTTTTTTAGTTAGCAATTCTAGTTTATTCCACAATTGTTAAAATTAATTAGACAAATTTAATTTAGCTACTTTAAAGTTGCTATGGAAACAGTTCATTTTCAAATGCATATACATGCTATGTGTAATCAACAATATATTTATAGTTAATATATTATTAAACTTAGTATAAGTGTAGATAGAAAACAAAATTCACTCATTTCATCTGTAGAGGTTCAAAAACACGATTTTTAACTTTAACAAAATTATAGCAATCAGCAAGACATATTTAATTGCACTCATCATCATAGATCGAATGTTACACTTCTTAATTTTTGTTTACCGGTAAAAATAATATACATGTATACATAATATGACTAAATATGTTTACATCACATATCTTGATGTCAATATGAACTACAACAGTAATTGTGATTTTATTTTTAGAACACATACCAGGCATACAATACAATTTATTTATTATACTGGACAGAAAATTTTATAGTGAGATCACTATGAGTGAGTTTTTCATCATTAATCATAAAACAGATTTTCATGTATCTGACTTAGTTTGCAGAAACAACAAAAATGTATACATTATATTCCCTAAACATACTTAACATGCTTAATATGATTACTTATGGATGACAGACTGTTAAAAAACAACATAAGATACATATTGTTGATATTATGTACTACAAATTCATGCATACCAATAAAATTGTATTTTTTTATTCCTTGATGAAAAATGACATGTTAAGTCTGGAATAAACACTTAATCTGTTTAAAAAAAAAGTATATCACAACACAATATATTTTCCATATTATCATCTACACAATGTCCAAACTGACAGTATGATGTAAACTTTGTAAGCTCAGGTTGCACCAAGATTGGCAAAATGCATTTTCGAAAATCTGCTATGATAAAAAATATATATATAATGATTGACAACGGTCAACATTCCCTCTACTCAGTCACCGAGGCCACTTTTGGTCGACGATTCCGATTTTGACACAGAGCCCGAGTCGATGGATCCAGACATTACCCATAATAATTGATTACAGGTAACCAAGTTCCTCCAGCTAGCACCCGAAATGGACAGAGAGCCAACACTCATACCGGAAGATCTGATTTCAATCCACTAAATTGTAGTGTGCTCTCATTACTAAATAAGTCCTTAGCACCTTCAACTTTTACTTCCTATAAGAATGCGTGGAGGCACAATCAGTCATTCCACCAGCTTCATTATAACAGCCATGTCCTGATGCCAGTCCCAACTGAAAGACTGGCCCAATTTATTTCATCCTTGAATCTACGGTATCTTAAAGCTTCATCTATCACATCTATTGTGTCGGGTATAGTCCACAAAATACGCAACCTCCCTAACCCAGCTGACTCTTTCCTAATTAAAAAGCTACTATATGGACTTCGTAGAGGCACCTGTGAAGATAAAAGCTGTCCGTTAAATCTAAATGAACTTCAGCTGGTGATTTCCTCTTTACCCGAAATTTGCGAAAGCCGCTACTATATAGTCTTTACACTGCTATAATTTTAGTTTCATTTTTTGGTTTGTTTCGCGCAGGAGAAGTTTCGCTGTCTAACACTGGTTTGAAAAACGCCTTACATAAAGAGGGTTTACAGTTAAACCATGATGGGGATAAAGTATCTTCTGTAACAATCAAAACAAGGGCCTTTAAACATTCCGCAGGACGTGCGGCAACAATTCCCCTGTGCAGGCAACAACCTCAAGTTATTTGTCCCGTTAGAGCTTTAGTAAAGTATCTAGGCAAGTCAACAGGTCATCAAGGTCCTCTATTCCACCACCCTGACGGTACTCCAATCACAACAGTAGACTTCCGTTCCATTCTAAGGAAATCAGTTAAGGCAGCACACTTGGATTGCAACAAGTACACCTGTCACTCACTCAGGATAGGAGGCGCCACACACGCTCATCTTTTAAATATGCCGCACTCTCAAATTCGTCAACTAGGTCGTTGGCGCTCCAACGCGTACAAAAAATACATAAGAGTTAAACCTTTGGCCGTCTAAGGCATTGCTCCTTGCTCCCATGCATTCTGTCCAAGACATATGGTGTGCCGATCCTTATACATGTAAATAGTTTTTCATTAATGCCATACTGTGATGAAGCAGATGGCAAATTCATTTGTTTATGTTCATGTTCTTGTTGGACAAAAGCCCCACTGTGATTAAGCAGGGGTCTACTTTTGTCCCAACAGGAGTATCATATGCTGTTTATGTTCATGTCCCTGTTGGACAAAATCCCCACTGTGATTAAGCAGGGGTCTACTTTTGTTCCAACAGGAGTTTCATATGCTGTTTATGTTCATGTCTTTGTTGGACAAAATCCCCACTGTGATTAAGCAGGGGTCTACTTTTGTTCCTGCAAGAATTTCATATATGCTGTTCATGTTCAAGCCCTTGTTGGACAAAAGTCCCACTGTGATTTAGCAGGGGTCTACTTTTGTTCCAATGGGAGTTTCATATGCTGTTTATGTTCATGTGCCTGTTGGACAAAAGCCCCACTGTGATTAAGCGGGGGTCTACTTTTGTTCCAACAGGAGTTTCATATTGCTGTTTATGTTCATGTCCTTGTTGGTCAAAAGCCGCACTGTGATTAAGCAGGGGTCTTCTTTTGTTCCAACAAGGAATTAGTTTTCTTTCCCTAAACACCGGGTTTTGCACATTGTTGTTAAAGTTGTATAACAGCATTTTAATTATGTTCTGTTCACTAAAATCGGCGGTTACTTGCAGCGATTTCAATATTATATTGTTATCTGCCGGCTATGTCGACTCTGTAGCCTCACTGTGTCTGAGCAGAAGTCTGCGATGATTTACCGGTAGTTGTAATAGCCATGTAAATATCCTTGAAATGTTAATTCCACTGTTGTTTTAGTTTTACATTGTAAGTCATTTCTTATCAGGTTACAAAGAAACATAAACAATTACGTTATTCTGATAGCCTTTTAGCCATGTATATTTTGTATATAATTATTCATTCTCTTAAAGCACTGTAGTCAATTTAGTCAATTGGTTCTATCAGAGTTTCGATCTGTTCTATCATGCTCT